>NC_135887.1:26095422-26195684 GCF_964194155.1 Cetorhinus maximus | reverse complement strand
CGGCTCTGATCCCGGTGTTGAGGCTCTGATCCCGGTGTTGAGGCTCTGATCCCGGTGTTACCGGCTCTGATCCCGGTGTTGAGGCTCTGATCCCGGTGTTGAGGCTCTGATCCCGGTGTTGCCAGCTCTGATCCCGGTTTTGCGGCTCTGATCCGGGTTTGCCGGCTCTGATCCCGGTGTTGAGGCTCTGATCCCGGTGTTGAGGCTCTGATCCCGGTTTTGCCGGCTCTGATCCCGGTGTTGCGGCTCTGATCCGGGTTTGCCGGCTCTGATCCCGGTGTTGCGGCTCTGATCCCGGTGTTACCGGCTCTGATCCCGGTGTTGAGGCTCTGATCCCGGTGTTACCGGCTCTGATCCCGGTGTTGAGGCTCTGATCCCGGTGTTACCGGCTCTGATCCCGGTGTTGCGGCTCTGATCCCGGTGTTGCGGCTCTGATCCCGGTGTTACCGGCTCTGATCCCGGTGTTGCGGCTCTGATCCCGGTGTTACCGGCTCTGATCCCGGTGTTGAGGCTCTGATCCCGGTGTTGAGGCTCTGATCCCGGTGTTACCGGCTCTGATCCCGGTGTTACCGGTTCTGATCCCGGTGTTGCGGCTCTGATCCCGGTGTTGAGGCTCTGATCCCGGTGTTGAGGCTCTGATCCCGGTGTTACTGGCTCTGATCCCGGTGTTGAGGCTCTGATCCCGGTGTTGAGGCTCTGATCCCGGTGTTGAGGCTCTGATCCCGGTGTTGTGGCTCTGATCCCGGTGTTACCGGCTCTGATCCCGGTGTTACCGGTTCTGATCCCGGTGTTGCGGCTCTGATCCCGGTGTTGCGGCTCTGATCCCGGTGTTGAGGCTCTGATCCCGGTGTTGAGGCTCTGATCCCGGTGTTGTGGCTCTGATCCCGGTGTTACCGGCTCTGGGCACTGGGTGGCGGTAGGGGAGCGGGTTTTTGCGGAGGTTCCGCTTCGGCCTCACGCAGACGCCGGCTCGGATTCAGATTGAAGTGGAGCCGGGAGCGGGGCAGAGCCGGAGTCACTCAGACATGAATCTCAGGTAAGACAAAGCGATCCGGAGCCTCAAACCCAGAGACAGAACCGGGATCTGATCCCGGACCCGATCCTGGTTTAGCCCCGGGCCCAGGGACTGAGCCGGAGTTGGTGCAGCTCCCGGTAAAACAGCCGCAACATCGGGTCTCCCTCAATTCAACACTGACTGGAAGCGCTGGGGAGACACAGACACACACCCAGCCTGATGGGAACCTCAATACAGACTCACCGCCCCCCCCCACCTCAACCAACAACCCCCCCCCCCCCCCCCAGCATCACCCCCCCAGCATCACCCCCCCACCCCCCCCCACCCCCCAGCATCACCCCCCCAGCCCCCCCACCCCCCAGCATCACCCCCCCAGCCCCCAGCATCACCCCCCCAGCCCCCAGCATCACCCCCCCACCCCCAGCATCACCCCCCCAGCCCCCAGCATCACCCCCCCAGCCCCCAGCATCACCCCCCCCCACCTCAACCAACAACCCCCCCCCCCAGCATCACCGCCCCAGCATCACCCCCCCACCCCCAGCATCACCCCCCCAGCCCCCAGCATCACCCCCCCCAGCATCACCCCCCCAGCCCCCATCATCACCCCCCCAGCCCCCATCATCACCCCCCCCCAGCATCACCCCCCCCCCAGCATCACCCCCCCAGCCCCCATCATCACCCCCCAGCCCCCAGCATCACCCCCCCCCACCCCCAGCATCACCCCCCCAGCCCCCATCATCACCCCCCCAGCCCCCATCATCACCCCCCCAGCCCCCATCATCACCCCCCCAGCCCCCATCATCACCCCCCCCAGCATCACCCCCCCAGCCCCCATCATCACCCCCCCCAGCCCCCATCATCACCCCCCCAGCCCCCATCATCACCCCCCCCAGCATCACCCCCCCAGCCCCCATCATCACCCCCCCCAGCCCCCATCATCACCCCCCCAGCCCCCATCATCACCCCCCCCAGCATCACCCCCCCAGCCCCCATCATCACCCCCCCCAGCCCCCATCATCACCCCCCCAGCCCCCATCATCACCCCCCCAGCCCCCATCATCACCCCCCCAGCCCCCAGCATCACCCCATTCCCCCCCCCCACCCCCCCGCACAGTGAGGCTGGAGCTGAGCCTCCGCCATCCACACAAACACTGGCAGCTCCCGGCCGCCGGGCTCCCGCCTTTGCCCGGGTTCAGGGAGAAGCCCCGGAGTGAGAGCGGGTGTCAGGGCCTGAGGAGGGGGCAGGATCTCGGGCTGTGCCCCAGCTGCAGTGCCTGCTCTTTGGGCGGGGGGGTGGTTTCTGGAGCCGGGACTGTGCAGTTGGCAGCTGCCGAGTTTGGGAGGGGCTTTTGGCAGCTGCCGAGCACCATCTGGAACTGGAGCTGGAGGAGTTCGTCTGGGGGTCACATTAAAGCTCAGTCTCTCAGTGAGTCCCCCTCGGCCCGGGGAGAGCTTCAATCACACAGCGAGGCCCACACTGACACCAACCTCAACCCCTCACATTAAACCCCCTCACCCAAACCCTCCCTCAGCCCCTCACCCTCCCTCAGCCCCTCACCCTCCCTCAGCCCCTCAAACAAACCCTCCCTCAGCCCCAAACCCTCCCTCAGCCCCTCACCCAAACCCTCCCTCAGCCCTCACCCCAAACCCTCCCTCAGCCACTCACCCTCCCTCAGCCCCTCAAACAAACCCTCCCTCAGCCCCTCAAACAAACCCTCCCTCACCCCAAACCCTCCCTCAGCCCCTCACCCTCCCTCAGCCCCTCACCCTCCCTCAGCCCCTCACC
The DNA here is from genome assembly GCF_964194155.1 of Cetorhinus maximus. Lineage (NCBI taxonomy): Eukaryota > Metazoa > Chordata > Chondrichthyes > Lamniformes > Cetorhinidae > Cetorhinus > Cetorhinus maximus. The sequence continues at coordinate 26,192,883 of NC_135887.1, read as the reverse complement.
CAAACCCTCCCTCACCCCAAACCCTCCCTCAGCCCCTCACCCAAACCCTCCCTCAGCCCCTCAAACAAACCCTCCCTCAGCCCCTCACCCAAACCCTCCCTCAGCCCCTCACCCTCCCTCAGCCCTCACCCTCCCTCAGCTCCTCACCCCAAACCCTCCATCAGCCCCTCAAACAAACCCTCCCTCACCCCAAACCCTCCCTCAGCCCTCACCCCAAACCCTCCCTCAGCCCCTCAAACAAACCCTCCCTCAGCCCTCACCCCAAACCCTCCCTCACCCCAAACCCTCCCTCAGCCCCTCAAACAAACCCTCCCTCAGCCCCTCACCCAAACCCTCCCTCAGCCCCTCACCCAAACCCTCTCTCAGCCCCTCACCCCAAACCCTCCCTCAGCCCCTCACCCCAAACCCTCCCTCAGCCCCTCAACTCCAAACCCTCCCTCAGCCCCTCACCCAAACCCTCCCTCAGCCCCTCAAACAAACCCTCCCTCAGCCCCTCAAACAAACCCTCCCTCAGCCCCTCACCCCAAACTCTCCCTCACCCAAACCCTCCCTCAGCCCCTCACCCAAACCCTCCCTCAGCCCCTCAAACAAACCCTCCCTCAGCCCTTCAAACAAACCCTCCCTCAGCCCCTCACCCCAAACCCTCCCTCAGCCCCTCACACCAAACCCTCCCTCAGCCCCTCACCCAAACCATCCCTCAGCCCCTCACCCCAAACCCTCCCTCAGCCCCTCACCCAAACCATCCCTCAGCCCCTCACCCAAACCCTCCCTCAGCCCCTCACCCCAAACCCTCCCTCAGCCCCTCACCCTCCCTCAGCCCCTCACCCCAAACCCCCTCCCCCAGCCCCTCACGCCATCCCCTCCAGCCCTCAAACAAACCCTCCCTCAGCCCCTCAAACAAACCCTCCCTCAGCCCAACTCCAAACCCTCCCTCAGCCCCTCACCCAAACCCTCCCTCAGCCCCTCACCCCAAACCCTCCCTCAGCCTCTCATCCCAAACCCTCCCTCAGCCCCTCAACTCCAAACCCTCCCTCAGCCCCTCAACTCCAAACCCTCCCTCAGCCCCTCAAACAAATCCTCCCTCAGCCCCTCAACCCCAAACCCTCCCTCAGCCTCTCACCCCTCACCTTCCCTCAGCCCCTCAAACAAATCCTCCCTCAACCCCTCACCCTCCCTCAGCCCCTCACCCCAAACCCTCCCTCAGCCTCTCACCCCAAACCCTCCCTCAGCCCCTCAAACAAATCCCCCTCACCCCAAACCCTTCCTCAGCCCCTCACCCTCCCTCAGCCCCTCAAACAAATCCTCCCTCAACCCCTCAAACAAATCGTCCCTCAGCCCCTCACCCCAAACCCTCCCTCAGCCCCTCACCCAAACCCTCCCTCAGCTCCTCACCCCCAAACACTCTCTCAGCCCCTCACCCCCAAACCCTCCCTCAGCTCCTCACCCCAAACCCTCCCTCAGCCCCTCGCCTCCAAACATTCTCTCGGCCCTTCACCCCCAAACCCTCTCTCAGCCCCTCTCTCTCTCACCAAATTCATCCCCGTCTTCACCCATACCTTCTCCTCCCACAGCTTAAATTGTTCCACTTTCTCATGCCTCAGACCCTCCCCTCCCTTCACCACATCCTCTCACCAACCCTTCCCACATCCCCAGCTCTTCCGTCATCCCCAACTCTCCCCTCCATTCCCAACCATCCTAAACCCTCTATTCACTCGCCCGTCTCCTTCAACCCAACCACCTACCCTTTCCCCTCTCTTCCCTCTTCCTCACTGCCCTCTCTATCTCATCACTCCTCCCCTCTCCTTTTTGCTTCTCCTATTTCCCTTCCACCCCTTCACTCTATCACTCTCCCCAAGCTTATCTTTCTCCATTCTCTCCCCCTTTCCCTCTCCCATCCTTCCCTCTCTTATTTCCTCCCTTTATTCCTACCTCCCCTGATCTGCCATCCTTCTCCCTCTCCCCCAACCTCCCTCCTCATTCAGCTCCTTCGTCTTCCCTCCACCTCCTCTTTCTCCTTTTCCCTACTGGCTTTCTCTCTTTCACCTCCTCCTTCTTCCTCCTCTCCCCTCCCTCTCTCCCTTCCTATTAAACATAAAAGGAGCCAATCGGCCCCTCAAGCCTGCTCCACCATTCAATAAGATCATGGCTGATCTGATTGTGGCCTCAACTCCACTTTCCTGCCTATCTCCCCCCCAACCCCCTCCCCCACACAACTTTCAACTCCTTCCATCTGGTGCATCCCACCTACACCCTCACTTCCTCATACTTCTCCCATCACCCCCTCCCCGATATCACTCTCCCCTTCTCCACTTTCTTCCACTTTCTCTAATCCCCTCTTCCATCCTTTATCTCATCATCTTCACCTCCTCCCACTCCATCACCCACTTTCTCAGTATCTCTCCCCCTCTCCTCAACCCCTCCACCTCTCACTCCCCATGCCTCACCCTGACCCTCCTTACCTCTCCCTCCCCCTCTGACCCTCCCTCCCCTCTGTCCCTCTCTCCCTTCCCCTGTCCCTCCCTCCCCTCTGACCCTCCCTCTCCCTCTGTCCCTCCTTCCCCCTCACTCCCCATGCCTCACCCTGACCCTCCTTACCTCTCCCTCCCCTCTGACCCTCCCTCCCCTCTCTCCCTTCCCCTCTGTCCCTCCCTCCCCCTCTGTCCCTCCCTCCCTCCCAATCTTCCTCCTCACCCCTCTCTTCCCTTTCATCTTTTTTGTTCTCCCCTCTCTCTCACCTCCCTTCCACATTTCCCCTCCTCCCCCCTCCTCTGCTCCCTCCCTCTCTCCTCCCCCCCCCCCCCCCCCCATTCTAATAAGGGGGGTAAATGTCAGTGGGGAAGCCAGTGTTGGCCGCTCCGTTGCTGTGATGATCATTCCGCTCTTCCCCGGGACTGAGCCGCACTCTCCAGGTAGGAGCAGCTTCTGTCTGTCCGCCCGGCTCCACCCCCGGCCTCCTCTCGCTTTTGTAGCCGATGGGGCGGCGGGGGACGGCGGCTTTCGGTGCCGGGAGGCTCCGCTGCCCCCGGCCGGCGGCTGGGAGCGGGATCGGGGTCAGGCCTCTCGGTGGCAGCTCAGGGGCCTCTCGGCTTCTGACTGGGACCTTCACCCGGACTGGGAGCGGGGATCGGGAGGGAGACAGAGTGTGAGGGGGAGGGGAAATGTGGAGCCTTTTTCAGGATAGTGAGTGTGTGTGTGAGTGAGAGAGGGAGGGAGTGTGAAGGGGAAGGAGAGTGTGTGAGGGGGAGAGTGAGAGACAGTGTGAGGGGGAACAGTGTGAGGGGGAAGGAGAGAGAGTGTGAGGGGGAAGGAGAGAGAGTGTGAGGGAGGGAGAGAGAGGGAGAGTGTGAGGGAGAGAGAGACTGAGGGAAAGAGAGTGTGTGTGAGGGGGGAGAGTGTGAGAGGGAGAGGAGAGTGTGAGAAAGAGAATGTGAGGGAGAGAAAGGGAGGGAGGGAGTGTGTCTGTGAGGGAATGTGTGTGTGTGAGGGAAGTAGAGTGTGTGTGAGCGAGGGAGGGTGTGAGAGAGGGAGGGAAGGAGAGTCTGTGTATGAGGGAGGAAGGAGAGAGTGTGTATGAGGGAGGGAGAGTGTGAAGGGGATGGAAGGAGAGAGTGTGAGGGAGGGAGAGAGTGTGAGGGAGGGAGTGAGGAAGTAGTGTGTGAGGGAGGGAAGTAGAGTGTGTGTGAGGGAGGGAGGGAGTGTGAGGGAGGGGGAGAGTGTGTATGAGGGAGGGGGAGAGTGTGTATGAGGGAGGGGGAGAGTGTGTGTGGGAAGGAGAGAGGATGAGAGAGAGGGTGAGAGTGTGTAAGGGAGAGGTAGAGTGTGTGAGGGAGGAGGAAAGAGAGTGTGTGAGGGAGGGGGAGAGTGTGAGTGGGGAGTGTGGGAGGGAGGGGGAGTGAGTGTGAAGGGAGGGAGGGAGAGAGTGTGAGGGAGGGAGAGTGTGTGTTAGAGAGGAGAGAGTGTGTGAGGGAGGGAGAGGGTGTGTTAGAGAGGGAGGGAGGGAGAGAGTGCGTTAGAGAGGGAGAGTGTGTGTTAGAGAGGGAGAGAGTGTGTGAGGGAGGGAGAGGGTGTGTTAGAGAGGGAGGGAGGGAGAGAGTGCGTTAGAGAGGGAGAGTGTGTGTTAGAGAGGGAGAGAGTGTGTGAGGGAGGGAGAGTGTGTGTTAGAGAGGGAGAGTGTGTGTTAGAGAGGGAGAGTGTGTTAGAGTTGGAGAGAGTGTGTGAGGGAGGGAGGGAGAGAGTGTGTTAGAGAGGGAAAGTGTGATAGAGAGGGAGTGAGTGTGTGAGGGAGGGAGGGAGAGAGTGTGTTAGAGAGGGAGAGTGCAATAGAGAGGGAGAGAGTGTGTGAGGGAGGGAGGGAGAGAGTGTGTTAGAGAGGGAGAGTGTAATAGAGAGGGAGAGAGTGTGTGAGGGAGGGAGAGAGTGTGTTAGAGAGGGAGAGTGTAATAGAGAGGGAGAGAGTGTGTGAGGGAGGGAGGGAGTGTGTTAGAGAGGGAGAAAGTGATAGAGAGGGAGAGTGTGTGTGAGGGAGGGAGGGAGGGAGAGTGTGTTAGAGACGGAGAGAATGTGTGAGGGAGGGAGAGAGTTTTGGAGAGGGACAGAGTGTGTTAGAGAGGGAGAGAGTGATAGAGAGTGTGTGAGGGAGGGAGGGAGGGAGAGTGTGTTAGAGAGGGAGAGAGTGATAGAGAGGGAGAGAGTGTGTGAGGGAGGGGGGGAGGAGAGTGTGTTAGAGAGGGAGGTGTGTGAGGGAGGGAGTGTTAGAGAGGACAGAGAGAGAGTGTGTTAGACAGGGAGAGTGTGATAGAGGGAGAGATTGTGTGAGGGGGGAGAGAGTGTGTTAGAGAGGGAGAGATTGTGTGAGGGAGGGAGAGAGTGTGTTAGAGAGGGAGAGTGTGTTAAAGAGGGAGAGATTGTGTGAGGGAGGGAGTGTGTTAGAGAGGGAGAGAGTGATAGAGAGGGAGAGATTGTGTGAGGGAGGGAGTGTGTTAGAGAGGGAGAGTGTGTTAGAGAGGGAGAGATTGTGTGAGGGAGGGAGTGTGTTAGAGAGGGAGAGAGTGATAGAGAGGGAGAGATTGTGTAGGGAGGGAGAGAGTGTGTTAGAGGAGAGGGAGAGGAGTGATAGAGAGGGAGAGATTGTGTGAGGGAGGGAGAGAGTGTGTTAGAGAGGGAGAGATTGTGTGAGGGAGGGAGTGTTAGAGAGGGACAGAGAGAGAGTGTATAAGAGAGGGAGAGAGTGTATAAGAGAGGGAGAGGTGTATAAGAGAGGGAGAGAGTGTATAAGAGAGGGAGAGATTGTGTTAGAGAGGGAGAGATTGTGTGAGGGAGGGAGTGTTAGAGAGGGACAGAGAGAGAGTGTGTTAGAGAGGGAGAGAGTGTATAAGAGAGGGAGAGAGTGTAAGTTTGTGTGTGAGAGAGATAGCGCGGGAGGGAGAGAGACAATGTGTGTGTGTGGGATGAGGGACAGAGAGGGGAAGCCATCTCTCCCCCTGGGTCCCAGTGGGTGTCCAGCGGCTGGACACTGGCCACTCTGTCCGGACCGCCTCATGTTTCCGTTCACAGCGGCTCTGACCTGGTGCCGCACTCCAGCTGCTTCTCAGTCCGGTTTAACAACCCGAGAACTGCTTCCCAGAGACTCGCTCCTGCTGAACCGGGTTAAACCGTGGCCAAGTGAAGCGATTTTAAAGTTCCCCTGAGCAGGGCGGACGGGAAAGTCCCCAAAATGTTGACGCCTTCAGCAGGAGCCGGTGGCTGGGAATGAGAAAAGCGGGATTCGGAGCTCCGGTAACGGGATAAGTGAATGGAGATTGTGTCGCTGTGAGGGAGCCGCTGCCAAAGGGTGAACTCCACTTCCAGGAGATGGCGGGGTTGGGGGGAGGTGGCAAGAGTCACTTTATTCAAATAATATTTATTATTTGATCAAAATGCAGAAATTCTACTGCACTCGTAGCCGCCTGGGCACGATAGGATTGGAATTTAAACTGCCTTCGGGGTGCTCCTGTAGTTTTGGGGTGCGTCCTGTAGTTTTGGGGTGCGTCCTGTAGATTTGGGGGTGCGCACTGTAGTTTTGGGGTGCGTCCTGTAGATTTGGGGGTGCGCCCTGTAGATTTGGGGGTGCGCCTTGAAGTTTTGGGGTGCGTCCTGTAGATTTGGGGGTACGCCCTGTAGTTTTGGGGTGCGTTCTGTAGATTTGGGGGTGCGCTCTGTAGATTTGGGGGTGCGCCCTGTAGTTTTGGGGTGCGCCCTGTAGTTTTGGGGTGCGCCCTGTAGTGAGCCTGGAAGCTGCTGTCTGCAGAATGTTGCAAAGGGAAGTGGTTTTTTAAGGGTTAACAGGTTGTGTGGTTGCCGAGCGGGTCCGGTAAATAAAAATAGAAGCTCCTATAAATGATGTAATTTTTGGAAGTGCCCACAGGGGGTTGTGATGTGACCCCCCCTCCCCTCCTCTCCCCTCCCCCTCCCTGCACCATCTACACTAACATTTATAAAGAGGTGGCACCGCGCTCTCTCTCTGGTCAATCGGCTGTAATAATCAGCGGGCAGTACACCAGGCACCGGCTGGGACTCCCAGGAAACCCCGCTGTCCTGTAAGGTAACCGGCTTTAATCTGCATTTTTAAATATTATATAAATAAATACATTCAATGACCTCGTTCATTTTACCGGATCGTTTGAATCTCCAAGTTCCCCATTAGAGAGATTCCATAATGAGCGGCTCCCGGTACCTTCAGCTCCTTGTACCCAAACTCTGACAGAGCGGGGGGAAGGAGAGGAGAGCCCTTTAAGGCGCTTTCCGTTTCAGACTAGAATCCTTTTGACAAACTTTTACTACACCAAACATCAAACATCAGCTGCAATCACTCCGCACCGGAATTTAACGGAAAGGATTCTGCGGAGCGCCTGGATCTGGGATGGAGGCTTTACATCCTCCTCAGGGTGGCCCGTTCATGTGGGCGTGGGCGGGGGGGTGGGGGGTGGGGGAAGGGGGCTGCATTAAATGGGGATGAGTTGGAGTTTGGGTGTGAGTTGGGTGTCGGGTTGAGATGTGTTGGGGGAGGGGGTGGGTTCAGTGGGCTGGAGTTTTGGGGAATGGGTGTAGGGGTTTGTGGTCAGTGGGCTGGAGTTTTGGGGAGGGGATGTAGGGGTTTGTGTTGGGGTTAGGGTCAGTGGGCTGGAATTTTGGGGAGGGGGTGGTAGGGGTTTGTGGTCAGTGGGCTGGAGTTTTGGGGAGGGGGTGTAGGGGTTTGTGTTGGGGTCAGTGGGCTGGAGTTTTGGGGAGTGGGTGTAGGGATTTGTGTTGGGGTTAGGGTCAGTGGGCTGGAGTTTTGGGGAGGGGGTGTAGGGGTTTGTGTTGGGATTAGGGTTGGTAAATTGGGGATTGAGATTCAGAAACCATTTCTTGTGTTTTTCCCCAACTGAGTGTGTGTTTTGCTTTGTGCTGAAGGTGGCGAGATGATGCCAATGTTGGATACTATGGAGATGCCCAATCATGCCAAGCAGCTCCTCCTGCAGCTCAACAGGCAACGGACCAAAGGGTTTCTCTGTGATGTGATCATTGTAGTTCAGAACGCACTCTTTCGAGCTCACAAGAACATCCTGGCGGCCAGCAGTGTCTACCTGAAATCGCTGGTCGTTCATGACAATTTGGTGAACTTGGATCCGGAAATGGTCAGTCCTGGGATATTCCGGACTATCCTGGATTATATTTATACCGGGAGGTTGAACGAGGCTGACCAAAGTCATGAACAGAATCTCGGAGCCATTTTGGCAGCAGCCAGTTACCTCCAGTTACCAGACCTTGTGGCTCTCTGTAAGAAAAAACTCAAACGGAACGGGACCTATTTCCATATCAGGACCGGCTTCTCCTCCTATGGGAAGCTGGGAAGAGGCCTCAGGACGTCCACACCCGTTATTCAGTCTTGTTACTCCGTGGCTTCCAGGCTCCTGGACAGTCAACCCGTGCAAACCATAAACACACATTCTGGGGAGCTGTACGCCCCACCTTCTCAGGGAAATCGGCTTCACGCTCAGGAGATGTGCCTCTCGGAGCAGACCCCTGCACAAATGTTGGGCCTGGATCTGTCCAAAAGGAGCCCTCTGGGTTCCTCTGTCCAGCAGGAAGAGGCTCAGTCTGCAGAGTCCAGACAGACCAGTCCGTCCGTCAATGCCTCACTCCTCACCAATGGTGCCTCTTACAAGGAGCAGCCGTCTGCTCCCCTACACCAGATGGAACTGGATGAGCCAGTGGGCCAGGAAAGGGGGGTCTTCAGGAGTAACCCGGCCACTGAGGCCAAAGGCAGGACTGAAACCCAAGAGGATATGATGTCAAAGTGGCTGAAGCAGGAACCACTGAGTCACTTTGTAGAAGAGTGTGAGAGGGGTAAAGCAGCGAAAGCTGAGAGGCCGGAAGGGAAGACAGAGGGGCTGTGTGTGCCGGGACAGGCCCGCTACCCGGCTCTGACCTGCGAGGAGGCAGAAGATGAGAAAAGCAGCAGCGAGGACACGAGTAGCGACGACCCTTGTGCCTCAGCGACTATAGACAGGTATCACTGCAGCCACATCAGCTACGAGCCGGAGAACTTTGGGGATAATCTGTATGTGTGTATTCCCTGTGGGAAAGGTTTCCCTAACTCGGAGCAGCTCAATGCCCATGTGGAGAGTCACACGGAGGAGGATCTCTTTCACAAGGAGGTATCCGAGCAAAGCACCCCGTTTCTGGATAAATCTAACCAGACTCTGGGGGAGATGATCAGGCCGTACCGCTGCACAACCTGTGAGAAATCCTACAAGGATCCGGCCACACTCAGACAGCATGAGAAAACACACTGGCTCACCCGGCCATACCCCTGCAGCATCTGCGGCAAGAAATTCACCCAGAGGGGCACCATGACCCGGCACATGAGGAGTCACCTGGGCCTCAAGCCGTTTGCCTGTGAGGCGTGTGGGATGCGCTTTACCCGCCAGTACAGGCTGACCGAGCACATGAGGATTCACTCCGGGGAGAAGCCGTACGAGTGCCAGATTTGTGGGGGCAAATTCGCACAGCAGAGGAACCTCATCAGCCACATGAAGATGCACACAGCCGACTGCAAACCAAAGATTGACTTCAGCGACAATGTTTACCCTCTGACCAAATTCGCCGCCGAGCACCTGGGAATAAACCAGGAGAAAGCGGCGGAGATGTTAACTCAATCCTCACATTTATCCAATGACTCCAAGGCTCTGGACTCTTTCTCTCCCCCGTAACTGGCTCAGGGTCTTGGGATTTATTTGGGGGGGGGGGGGGCAGTTTAATATTGTACCCATTGTACTCTGTGGGTTTACTCTCACCCCGGCCACTCCCCCTCCCCACCCCCCAGAGGCTCAGCGACCCCCAGGCCCGTTCACTGGGAGCCCCCGCGATTCCTTTCCTGTTATTCCCAGTTAGAGATTAATCCCAGAAACCAGGAGGAGCGGAGAAGAAAACTGAAGCGGGGGGAGGTTGGGTGTCTCTGGGATTTGGACGTTGAAGGGAGGGGGTGGAGGTTGGGGGATGGGTGTCCCGGGGATTTGGAGGTTGAAGGGGGGGGGGGGGGGGGTGGAGGTTGGGGGATGAGTGTCCCGGGGATTTGGAGGTTGAAGGGGGGGGGGGGGGGGGGGGTGGAGGTTGGGGGATGAGTGTCCCGGGGATTTGGAGGTTGAGGGGGGGGGGGGGGGGTGGAGATTGGGGGATGAGTGTCCCGGGGATTTGGAGGTTGGGGGATGGGTGTCCCGGGGATTTGGAGGTTGAAGGGGGGGGGGGGGTGGAGATTGGGGGATGGGTGTCCCGGGGATTTGGAGGTTGGGGGATGGGTGTCCCGGGGATTTGGAGGTTGAAGGGGGGGGGGGGGGGGCGTGGAGGTTGGGGGATGGGTGTCCCGGGGATTTGGAGGTTGGGGGATGGGTGTCCCGGGGATTTGGAGGTTGAAGGGGGGGGGGGGGGGGCGTGGAGGTTGGGGGATGGGTGTCCCGGGGATTTGGAGGTTGGGGGATGGGTGTCCCGGGGATTTGGAGGTTGAGGGGGGGGGGGGGGGGGTGGAGATTGGGGGATGGGTGTCCCGGGGATTTGGAGGTTGGGGGATGGGTGTCCCGGGGATTTGGAGGTTGGGGGATGGGTGTCCCGGGGATTTGGAGGTTGAAGGGGGGGTGGAGGTTGGGAGATGAGTGTCACGGGGATTTGGAGGTTGAAGGGGGGGGGGGGGGGTGGAGGTTGGAGGATGAGTGTCCCGGGGATTTGGAGGTTGAGGGGGGGTGGTGGAGGTTGGGGGATGGATGTCCCGGGGATTTGGAGGTTGGTTGTCCTGGGGATTTGGAGGTTGAAGGGGGGGGGTGGAGGTTGGGGCATGGGTGTCCCGGGGATTTGGAGGTTGAAGGGAGGGGGGTGGAGTCCGGGGACTGAGGGGTTGCGGGGGTGGGGTGGGGTGGTGTACGGGATTGAATCTCACTCACTGTGAAACTCGGACATGTCCAGAGAGGGGGAGGAACCACTAGCGGAGGCCCGGAGACTGAGTTTCAGGGTTTGACTTGTTGACTCATCCCAGAGTGAGTGAGAAGTGCTTTGAGCTGGAGGTCCAGGGTCAGAAACTGGCCAACACTCGGCCTCTCTGCTGGTCACAGCAAATCAAACCAGCGTCACTGAGTTCTGGGGGGGAGAGCGGGGGTATTTTAATCGCTTTAATCAATTATTGTTTTCTAATTGTGTTTCTGATATTGATTGTGTAATTTCTAAACTTTATCCCGCGATATGAACCAGTTTGAAGTCCCAATTTCGCTCTTTAATCGAGCACATTCGGTAAATCCGACCCAGTTTGTACTCAGCGCCCCGCTCCCCCAGATCCGCTCATACCAAACCCGGGAGCCTTTGAACTCCTGGAGCCCTGTACAGTTTTAATTACAAACACACTCAGCAAACGAACACCTTTAGAATTGTTAAAACTATGAAACCCTCAGCACTGTAACGAAGACAATCAATAGTGATCCCACTAAAAGGATTTACTCACTCCATCGGCACAGTTTCAGGTGAATGGCGGTGTCTCTGATTCGGATTCAGTCCCAGTGAGATTTATGTGGTCACATCTCTCACTTTAAAGACAGAAATTAATCTGTAAATCAGACATAATGCCCGGTGAATTGAAAACAAACTATGCGCGTTGCCGCTGCATTAAATGGAACAAGATAAAGTATTGCAAAGTAAGATTGTACTTGACAATCCGCCTGGAAGTTTGCAGAGATCAGACTGTGGAACGGGTAAGAAGTTGGTTCCTTAAACTAAACACGGGATAAAGTTGGTGATTTCCCGCGTTTTCTGTTATTAAATCACTTATTAAATGCAGTATTTTAGCATGAGATGCAACTTGCCAGTAATGTTACTTTTGTGTTTTTTGCAGGGAATTGTAAAGATTGCCTATTTTGTATGGTCCTATTGGAGGCGGGTGGGGGAATTCATGCACAATGTCAGCCTGTGTCCCTGTGAAAGGCACAGGATTCTATCTGTAAATTCAATGGAACCAAAGTCGGTCTTGTACAGACTCCCACCCAAATATTTTTTTAAAAAAAAACAAATTTTAAAAAGCCAAAATACAATTCACATAACGTTGCAATACAAAAAAAAACAGTATTTTTATAAATTCTTTTCGCATTAAAATGAATGTATTTATTGCATGTAATTGTACTGTGTTTATATTTTAAATCAGTCTGTATAAAGTGCTTCAGTGGGATAGTGTTTCTATTATTGTATTTTTGTAAATGAGCAAACAAAAAAATTTTCACCGTGAAACTTGTTTCTATAAAACACCAAATAGCAATTAAAAGGTTACAGACATGACCTTTTCACCTCCGTTTTATTGGACTGGTAGTTACAGGAATACTAGTTACTGTTAAACATTGTAACTATCTTCTACATGGCAATGTCTCGACATGACAGGGAGGAGAGCTGCCATCAGCAGGTTGCAGCACTGGACAAAGTCTATTAGCTGCCAAACTAACCGGTGAGATACTACAGATCGACATAACATGCTAAAGAATTTATACTCACACACACACACACACACACCTGCTAAATTAACTTGAACTCTTCCACTGCACTAAAACCAAAAGCTTCCTCTATTCTATAAAGGCCACTCAACACTAAATAAAACCAAATCCAGGTACCTGGTTACCCAAAACCCAAATCTAACTAGTTAAGACTATTTAAAAAAAACACAATGAAAAACAAATTCTGAAATGTTTAAAATAAACCAATTTTTGAAATCTCTTTGCTCCACAAAAGGAGTTGAATCCCCAGCATCAATGCAGACTTTCCCAGCTAAAATATCACTGAGCCCTGGGTGTTTAAGTTCACAAAGTTGAGTAGCTGCCCCAGCTACTTGATAGCTTGGCAGGGACGAGGGATTAGGAGGCAACAGGTATCTCAATCATTGGCCCTGCAGTGTAACTGAACCCCGCTCTGGCCCTCCTCTAACTGGTATTTTGCAAGGCAGAATTATCTCTGACTCCCCCCAAATGCCAAAGGTCTTGGGCATTGAGCAGCATGTGAAAGGGCAGCTTGTATGCTACCAGCTCACGTAGGAGCTGCTCATATGACACTCTCTGCCTTGTGTCTGACTCACCAGATTATAGTGCAAACACATTGGGGAGATAGTAAACCTCACTTCAATAAAATAGCCCTCCATTTTAATCTGGTAATTCTACAATCTCCATCATGCAAAGACCTAGTGCACTAAGAACACACTATCAACCTGACGATAGGTTGGTGCCAGAAATCCTTTTATACAAGGCCAATTAAAGGCCAGCTTTATCTGCAATAACTTGGCTGTGACCCTTAACATGACCTTTAAAAGTTGCCTTGGTTTAGGCTAACCTTACACTGAGGCCTTTTCTCAAGGCCATGCGAGACTCATTTTATTGTAAATTATTTAAACTTTTCTTTGTGCGAAATTCCTCCTGCCAAAAAAATGACATCACAGAACCAGCAGCGAATCAAACCATCAAAGCCTGCACCCCTCTCTCCCCTCCCCTTCACCTCTGATGTGACAAAGATTCAGGGTGGAGGTGGGTTTACAGACATGTGCCAAGCAAAGCAGAGTGGATCATTCCATCTCTGTCACAAAACAATCCACACGCTAATCAAAGAACTCCACCAGGGAAGGAGTCCTTTCCTTCCACAGGTTAAAGGAGCTCCCTCTCACTAACCTGCATCTGGATGTTCACCCGTCGTTTCACTCTATTAACCCACCATGACTAGCTTGCTCCTAAAAAGACCCATCAAGATGTTTCATCTCAAGACCTGCCTCTTCAGCTGACTTGTTTTTTTTCTTGGTAACCAATCACAATCTTCTACTGCATTTTGATTCTCGTCATTTCTTAATGTTAGCTTTGTAATGGAGAGGTGGGTTGCCATGGTCGAGCTCTGGGCTCTCGACGATGCTCACTGGAATCCAGAGGATGAGAGTTTATCCTGGCTCTCTCTCTTCATCCCACCTTGGCCCATTTCAGAAACACAGGGATAGCTCTAACAGGCACATTGCGAGTCAAAGCCTTCACTCTCATATTCCGGTCATCTGTCAGCAACACAACATCACGGCGCAGGCGAATGGGCTCATCTGGAGGAAGAAAAGAAAGGATCGTAGGGTCAGCTATCCATGCTGGATACACACCCAGAAATACAGCCTGTCTAACAGGGGCAAAACAGAAAAAACTCAAGTCTGTCCACAAAGTGTATTGTACAGTGTCTATACGGTGCACTGTCTCAGTGTTGTCCTGTACAGAGTCTATACGGTGCACAATCTCATTGTTGTCCTGTACAGTGTCTATACAGTGCACAGTCTCAGTGTTGCCCTGTACAGTGTCTATACGGTGCAGTCTCAGTGTTGTCCTGTACAGTGTCTATATGGTGCACAGTGTTGTCCTGTACAGTGTCTATACAGTGCACAGTGTTGTCCTGTAGTGTCTATACAGTGCACTGTCTCAGTGTTGTCCTGTACACTGTCTATATGGTGCACTGTGTTGTCCTGTATAGTGTCTATACGGTGCACTGTGTTGTCCTGTACAGTGTCTATACAGTGCACTGTGTTGTCCTGTACAGTGTCTATACGGTGCAGTGTTGTCCTGTACAGTGTCTATACAGTGCACTGTGTTGTCCTGTATAGTGTCTATACGGTGCACTGTGTTGTCCTGTACAGTGTCTATACAGTGCACTGTGTTGTCCTGTACAGTGTCTATACAGTGCACTGTGTTGTCCTGTACAGTGTCTATACAGTGCACTGTGTTGTCCTGTACAGTGTATATACAGTGCACTGTGTTGTCCTGTACAGTGTCTATCTGATGCACTTAGTGTTGTCCTGTAGTGTCTGTACAGTGCACTCTCAGTGCTGTCCTGTAGAGTGTCTATATGGTGCACTCTCAATATTGTCCTGTACAGTGTCTATACGGTGCACTGTGTTGTCCTGTACAGTGTATATACAGTGCACTGTGTTGTCCTGAACAGTGTCTAAACGGTGCACCATCTCAGTGTTGTCCTGTACAGTGTGCTGGGCACTGTCTCCATGGTACATTGTGTTTTGAGATGTGTTTCAATCACCTTCAGGCTTAACTGAAACTATATTGTGAAGGAATGTATCACTGTAGAACACATTCTGTCCCTTTACTGGATCAAATTGGGTGTGATATAAGGTAGTGCAGCACTCCCTCAGTATAAGGTTGTTTGTAGTGAGGTTTTTGTGTACCAATGGAATTTTCTTCCATTTGGTGTCTGGGTCCTGCACCTGCTCAATGAAGGGCTGTTCAAGCAACAATAACTGCACACTATGTATCTGGACATCAACTTCAGAAACTTCTCTCCTACTGCACCAGAGTGTTTCCACACACACTGTCTTTTAAATTTTGCACCAGCCAGAGCAGATGAAAAAAATCAATGGCTAAAAGCAAGAACAAAACTTACAAGTGAACAGGGCACTTAGTAGAGCACATACCTTTGCCACGCTGTGCTAACTCAACATTATTACAATTATGTAGCTCTTCCTTGAGGCTTTTCCCTGCCTGGTTGATGCTCTCTAACTACAATGCTGAAAAAAGTAAATCTTTTTATTAAAAGCTTCCATTTCACTGAGGAGGCTTCATGCCAATCCAATAACCTGCTTTGAAAACTCTGCTCATGGTATGACAGCTGTGACAAATTGCACCATAGCTGCTGAGACAATCTACATCATTCTAAAACAATTGACAATATTCTAAATCAAACACACACATTCTAAAAAACAAGTCAATTCGCCCAACAGATTCTCGTCTTCATCAAAAATGAAACAGTTCTTCCTCGGGCCATACCCTATCTGTTTACCAATTTTTGTTGAAATCTGTCCATTGGTTTTTGAGATATTATGTTTATATACAAATAGGCTAATAGGGGCAAAGGTAACTATCACCCTTATGTTAGCTCCTGATCTTTCTCAGACTAAGGTCAGCCAGGTGTCAATTCAAACTCTGAAGCTCAGAGTCATACAGACTCAAAACGTTTACTCTGTTTCTCTCACCACAGACACTGCCAGGCCAGCTGAGTTTTTTCAGCATTTACTGTTTTATGTCAAGTCAAGCTTGCTGAATTACACTCTGTAATTACTGAGATGGTTCCGATGCAACACACTAGTGTACCAGTGTACGAAAATATACTAGTGCAACACACTGCAACTTTGCCAATGTGACACTATACATTAAGTTTTTGATCTTAAACAGGTGGCTTGAAGACAAGGAGTTGACTGGATGAGAAGAGGGGATGAGTGTCACTTTCATCCCAGTGAGTGATTGAAATGAGGAATGTGATTGGTTCACCTTTACATATTGTCAGTTATAGAACACCTTGCTGTTTATGGGAAGAAAATATCTTGTTATTTCAGGAAAAACAATCAAAATTAGACAAGTGTGATTTTTATAAACAATAAGAAATTGTGCACAAGTTCTGACAGCTCCATTTCTAATCTCTGCCCTATCCTGTTTGGCTACACAGGCACATAGTTGGGGAACAATTAACATAGTGATATATGATTCAGGGTTCCTTTTGGATAAGATAGCTCTTTTTGTAACCTTCAGTAGCTATAACTACATAGAGGCACAGATTCAAAATTGTCTTACAGTATGCAAAAAAAAAAATTTTATCAAGCTGAGAACTAATTTCTGCAATTGTATATTGTTTCCCTAAATGAGTCTGGGCGGTGTCACACAGATAATTTTATTTAGCTCTGAAGAAGTCATACAGACTCAAAACATTAACTCTGTTTCTCTCTCCACAGATGCTGCCAGACCTGCTGAGTTTTTCCAGCATTTTTTGTTTTTATTTCAAATTTCCAGCATCCGTAGTATTTTGCTTTCAATTTTATTTTGCTGACAGCCTGATGCAAAGGCCCAGTATATTCAGCTTAGTTAACAACTTCGCAAAACTGATAAATGAAAGAAAAGAACAGATGTGCAATTCTACAGTGCCTTTCAGAAACTCAGAGCATCCCAGGACACTTAACAGACAATGAAGTGCTTTTGAAATGTAGTCACTGTTGTAATGTAGGAAATGCGGCAGCCAATTTCTGCACAAATAGCAATGTGATAATGACCAGATCATTTTGGTTGAGGAATAAATCTTGGCCCAGGATGTGGAGGACTTTCCTGCTCTGCTTTGAATAGTGGTTGTGGGATCATCTTTTACATGCACTTGACAAGACAGACGTTTCATCTGAAAGACAGGATCTCCCTCAGTACTGCGCTGGCAATGTCAGACCTGGAATATGTGCTCAAAACCTAACCCAAAATCTTCTGAGTCAGAGGTGAGGAGGGTGCTATTGCTGAGCTAGAGTTGATAGCAGGCATTTGTTGCACTCCTCCCCTTCCTTCTCTATTGTTTAACCAATGTTTGCAGAATAAGAGAGCCTGACTAAAGAACTGAGCATTGAAACGCTTGTTCCCAGTCTACCGTTCTGCAATACTGAAGGTGTACAAGCTCAATCACCGTTCAAGGTAAAGGGACAGACTGTCATTTACAACTTGACACGAGTTCTCTCCTTACACAATCACAGTGGCTGATGGG
Source organism: Cetorhinus maximus (assembly GCF_964194155.1). Lineage (NCBI taxonomy): Eukaryota > Metazoa > Chordata > Chondrichthyes > Lamniformes > Cetorhinidae > Cetorhinus > Cetorhinus maximus. The sequence continues at coordinate 26,175,813 of NC_135887.1, read as the reverse complement.
AGTCAACAAATCATTGCCATGCCCAAAAACAAACAAACTGTGCCTGTAACCCAAATGAGAGCAGCCTGGAAATGCATCTTTAAACTAGAGACACCTCAGGTACCTTTGTGCACTGGCATGAAGTCCTTGGCCTTGTCCTTACAGTAATGAAGGCAGCATGAGAGAATCAAGTCATCATTGTTACCCTGTTGGCGAGAAGTAAAAACAGATCAGGACTCAGCAGTTTCACACAAAGTAAGCAGCAATTAAAAGGCCCATTGAGCACTTTCAATCCAGGGCCCATGTCTATTTATTCCATCACAAATTCTCTCCCTCCTTTTAAAGGGCATTAACTTCCCTTCCAATAGACCACATGTGCATCAGCGAGATGCAATGAATGGGGCCAGAGTGGCTGTATTTGTGACAAAAGTTTCATAATTCAGAACAATCAAGCCAAGCTCCCCTCAATGAACTAGTTAGTGAATTATTTGAAAGTATTACCCTCAAATTCTTCCCTATGTTAAGGTGTTGGTGTCCATCAGGACACAACTCTAGGGATCTCAGATGTTTTCTTTTTCAACAAAATGAACCTGCATTTATAAAGCACCTTCAATGTAAAATGGCCTAAGAAATTTCACAGAAGTGTAAAGGAAAACAGGCGTCGAGCCAAAGGTGGAGAGATTGGGAAGAGTTACCAAAAACTTGGTCCAAGAGGTGGGCTTGAATGAGTAACTTAAAGGAGGAAGAGATGGAGAGGTGGGTGGGTTTAAGGAAGAAATTCCAGAGTGTGACCCAAATAATGGAAGGCAAGGCCACCAATGGTAGGGTGTAGGGGGAAAAGGACACAAGAGGCAAGAATTTGTGGGAGTGATTGTTCATTGGAGGGGACTGTATGGCTATAGAGACAGGAAGCAGTAAAGCATTAAACAACTTAAAGATGAGAATGATCATTTTAAATTTCAAGCATCGAAGCCCAGGGGCCAATGTGGAGAAGTCCATGAAGACTAGGGCGAGTGGGACTTTGTGCCAGACAGGCTACAAGCATCAGAGTTTTGAACAAGCTGGAGTTGATGAACAGTGGAAATTGGGAATAAAACTACCAAGTTGGTGCTAGGCTGTCCCAAGTGGGATCCAGATGCCTCCCACACAGAGGCTTTCATTCAGAATGGTATTGGCAAGGTCCTGGAGCTGTGAAAACAGTCTCAGGCTGGATTTTAATAAGCTGACTCCGTCATGGACATTTCAGCTCACTTCCTGAAATCAGGCTCTCCCTGATGGACAGGCACATCAGGTTCAAACAAACATTATCAATCCACAAATTGCATTAAAACACAGACAAATCCCATCTCTCACCGTGGGACAGCATCATCAGGTATTTGACCATTCCTGTTCACACAGAGCTTCTAGAAGAGATCTCTAGGTAGAGATCAGGAAGGGAAAACTTTAGATGATTTGTTCCCTTCCTTAACCAAGGCCAATGGGAGGAAACTATAGAAGGAACTTAGCTCACTACTTATAGGTGATGGTGCAGGACATTGGCACAGGGATGGGTACAGGCACTGGTGTCAGGGCAGGGCACAGGTACAGGTGTTGGTGCAGGCATACAGCATTGGTGTGAAAACTGTACATGTGTAAATACTGCCCATTTGTGAAGTGAAGCAGATGTTGATATGCCTTGGTGTGACGTACTGAGAGAGCAGCAGTGCAGCCTTACACCTGATCTCCACACTACTGAAGAACCTCACAGCTGTTACTTGAAGAGAATGGAGCACAGTCCAGCTATTGTCCACATGGAGGGAAACATCAGAGGCAGAGCCATCCCTGGGATTGATATTGCCCACCTCCAGGTCTGAGCAAGTTGCCACTTGATGCTTTCTAATGAACTAGAAACGGTCAGGGAAAAGGATATGTTAGAGGGAAAATCTTACCTTAAAAGAGGAGATTGAAGTTTTATAAGGAATTAAGGTTACACCTACTATAAATCCTCAATGACATCATATACCAACAGTTCTTAGCAGGAAGAGAGGTCACGACAGCTCACATGGCTTCAATATGTGACTACAAGAGTTCCGAGCAGAGCAATAAGAAACTGTGGTGATTAAGCAGAGGAGGAGGGAATAATGTAATGATGGGAATGATGTAATAACCAACATTTAGCAGCATCTGACTCAGGGTCCAGGTTTAATGCAGAAAGCTATGTCTGGTGACCGACAGGAGAAGTTATTTCATTGCTGTAAATTTTGCATTTCTCAGTCAATTTTCCTACACTGGTTCCTGTGAAAAGAGCCTGCGATGAGTCACACTCTTGCCTGCAGCTGGCAGTGGGTGGTCTGCAAACCTTTCTTTGGCAGCTGTGCCTTTTCTCTTTGCCCCTGAGACTTGCAGGAATTTCTGAAACTTTTTCATATTGGCTGGGCTCCACAGCAAGGACTGCTACCTGATCAGCTGTTGTGCTGCTCTCACTACACTCGCAAAGCTGCCATATAAACTGGACACAGCCCAAGGACATCCTTCTCCACTGGACAATGCTCAGACCATCATCTTCATTAACTTGTGGCAAAAGACATCCAAGTTCCAATTCTTAAGTGATGACTGTGAATCACCAGAGCAGAAATACACTCTGGACTTTGTCCCACTGAAAAGCCCCAATAGCCAAGATCTTCCTTGTTAAAGAGGAGACTAGGATTATTTCTACATTGGATGTACTCTAACTCACTAACTATAGAATCTTACAGCAAAGGAGGCGGCCATACAGCCCATCATGCCAGTCTCAGTTCTGTGAAAGAGCTATCCAATTTAGTCCCACAGTCCAGGTTTTTTTTTTACCTATAATGCTAAAAATTGGTTATTTTCAAGTACATGTCCAATTGTCTTTTGAAAATTCCTATGGAATCTGATTCTACCACCTTTTCAGGTAAAGTGGTCCAGGATCAGAACAATCCTCTGTATGAAGAAATTTCTCAATTCCCCTCTAGCTTCTTTCTCATTTATTTTAACTTTATGACGTCTGGTTACCAGTCCACCTGTCAAAGGAGACAGTTTCTCCCTTCTTTCTTTATCAAAGCTTCTCATAATCTTGAACATTTTATTTTAGGTTTCCTCTTAACCTTCTCTGCTCTAAGGAAAGCAATCCCACCTTCTCCAATCTCTCTACATAACTCAGGTCCCTCATCCCTGGTACCATCCTGGTGAACCTCCTTCATAACCTCTGCAAGGCCCCGGTATCCTTCTAAAGTGCTGTCCCAGAACTGGACACAGTCCTCCAGCTGAGGCCTAACCAGCGATTCATGAAGGCTTAGCATGACTTTCTCGCTCTTCATTCGAAACCAAGTATCCTATATACCTAATAACTGCCTGATCAACATACGCTAGCACCTTTAAGGATTTGTCAATATGCACGCCCATGAAGATATTACCATTTAGATTATATTGCTTCTCCATGTTGTTTCTCCCAAAGAGCATAGCTTCACATCTAACATATGTCTGCCCGTTTCACCAGTCTGTGTCCTTCGTGAAGTCTGCTAATATCCTGCTTTTTATTTTGTTGTGAAGTTTTGAAACTGTACTTCCTATACCCAAGTCCCAGAAGAGGAAAAGAGAGTGAGTGCTCTTTCAATATAGACAAGTATGGGGTGGTACATTTTGTTAGCAAGACTAAGGAAGCCACATTATTCCTTGGATAACAAGAGTCAAAATGGGGTAGAGGAGCAAAGGGATCTAGGGGTACAGATGCACAGATCAGCAAAGATAGTTGTGAAGGTTAATAAGATCATTAGAAAAAAGAAAGTGCTGGGGTTCATTTCGAGAGGGATTGAAATGAAAAAGCAGCAAGTTATGTTAAAGTTGTACAGAAAACTTCTGTACTGTGGACACTTTTGCCTGAATATTATTAAGACGATATAAAGACATTGGAAAAGGTGCAAAAACGATTCACAAGGGTGACACCAGAATGAAGAGGTTATAACCATCAGGAAAAATTGAACAGGCTGTGGCACTTTTCCTTGGAAAACATAAGGCTGAGGGAGTGGCCTGAGGTGCGATCTGGGGTGCAAAGCCTGAAGCTGAATGCAGTTACTCCGATGGGGCCTGACCGAGGCTCTGCGCACCTGAAGTACCACTTCCTCCTCTTTGTACTTCAGCCCCCTTGAAATAAAGGCCAACTTTCCATTGGCTTTTTTGATCATCTTCAGTAGGTTTTAGTAATTTATGCACCTGGACACCCAAATCCCTTTCCTTTTCACTGTACCTACTTCTTTCACCATTAAGAAGAATTTTGATTTATCTTTTTGGAAGTAAAGAGGATAACCTCACGTTCCCCTGCATTGAACTCCATCTGTCAATTTTGCCCAGTTCATTTCATCTGCCTATGCTCCTTTGTAACTTCCTGTGCTTAGCTATACAACTTACTGTGCCTCCTAACTTAGTGTTATTGACAAACTTAATTATAAACTCCATTCTTCACTCGTCATTGATAAATGTGGTAAAAAAACTGAGGCCCCAGTACAAACCCCGAGGAACACCATTTCTCACATCCCATCAATCGGACTACATTTCTTTCACCCCTGTTCTCTGCCTCCTACCTCCCAACACACCAATGTCTAAGACTTTCCCAGCTTCCACTGAAGGGTGACCATGCCAGTACTTTTCTAGCTCCCACTGATTACATATCTGTAATATTTGACATTTTCCATATTGTCCAGTGATAGCAGTCCCCATCTCCATAATCTCCTCCAGTCCTACATTCTCCACCCCCCCCACTGAGGTTTCTGCCCTCCTCCAATTCTGGCCTCTTGCCTATCCCCAATTTCCTTTGCTTCACCACCAGCAGCCATGCCTTCAGCTGCCTAGGCTTTAAGTTCTAGGATCACCTCCCTAAACCTCTGTGCCTCACTGCCTCATTAAAGATTCTCCTTAAAATCTACCTCTTTGACTAAGCTTTTAGCCACCTATCCTAATATCTCATGTGGTTCTGTATCAAGTTTTGTTTGTTAATGTGCCTATGAGGTGCCTTGTGATGTTAAAGATCCAATGTAAATCCAAGTGTTTTTTGATAATAAAATAATGTGCTTACTTTGCTCAGAATCTAGGACTGGTCTCTCAATATGTTTAAAGGTAGAAGGGAAGGTGGAGAGTGGTTAAAGACAATATCAGACACTATACATAATGATGATTCCCAACAGTCTTAAATGTATAGAACTGTATCAATGAGCATGGCTTCACCTCATGGGGTCTTAATCTTCCTCAACAAAGGTTTTATATATATATATGAACAACTCTGAAAACCATTTATCAATTTGCTTTGCTTGCGCATTTATGATGGGTATGGCTTAAATATGTGACTGACACCAGGTCAGGGGATCGCTTGGAGCTGAATGAAATGGGAATGATGGCTGGTACTGATGAGAGCCAGGGTACATTTCAGTGTTTCCTTTTATGTCTCTCTCCGTTAGCCTGCAGCGTTGCCGGGATGGCGCTGTGCAACGTCGCCGGGATGGCGCTGCACAACGTCACAAAACTCACAGGCAGGATAAGTACAGATAAATGCTTCAGCAGCCAGCAGTCCAATCAAAACACAGCATGGTACTAAAGCCCACATTTTGCAGATTAAGGCAGTGTGGGTCTACAGCTATTTTAGAAATCATCCATATTAGATTTTGGACCTTTCTGTGGGTGTTGTTCTTGTTTCATCTGTACAGAATTTCAAAATGTTTTTGAGGTTGGAGCTTGAAAAGTGAGTAGAGTTTTTCCAAGAATTTCCTGCCCTCTAAATGTGCCTATGCTATTGTTAATGACTATACGATGCTACAGTGTGTACATAAAATCTTTATTTGAGTTCTGTTTATGGCAGTAGCTTATATACCTCCAGTGAGATAGATTCAGAACAAATGGTCAATAAACACCTTGCGGGTCCACAGAATTTACGTGGTAGTGAAAATTGCCAGAGGCAACACGGCTGGTATACCTCCACACTGTGGTGACCAGACTCAAAACTGAGAACATTGCCCAGTAACAGAGGAGCCCATTTAACATGTCACAGCATGTACCTTGCAATGCCCTTCACATTGACTAGCCAATCTTGTACTGTCAATAGACGAGTGATATGAAGAGCTTATCATGTATGTTACAACTATCTTCTTGTTAATTGGTGCTAGTGACTGCTGATGGTGGCAAATGGTATTTAACTTGTTTCTTGGTCCAAGTGGTAGCAGCAACCCCTGTCCTATTGACCTACTTCATTCCAAGTCTTGAGCACATATTCCAGACTGAGACTACGGTTCAGTACTGTGGCAGTGCTGCACTACTGGAAGCATAGCCTTTAGGTGAGATTTTAACCATCATAATGAATTACTTTGAAGTGCAGTCAACTGTGGCATCTTATTGTACTGTAACCAAGCTTGTGGACAGTACCAAGTTGGAGAGGACACAAAAAGGCTGAGAAGGGATATAGGCAAGTTAAGTGAATTGGCAAGAACATGACAGATGGAACATCATGCGGAGAAGTGTGAAGTTATTCACTTTGGAAGGAAAAAATAGAAAAGCAAAATACTTTTTAAATGGTTCAAGCAGAAATGAAGAGCAGTGAGATCTCCCAGTGTCCCATACACCACATTCTTCACTCCACCAAGAACAATTTTTAAAATTAAGTCTAAGCAGAGAATGCTGGAAAATACTCAGTAGGCCTGCGGAAAAGAGTTCAAATTTCAGGCCGACCACCTTTTTTTTGGACCTGAAATGTTAATTCTGTTTTTCTCTCTCTACAGATGCTGCCAGACCTGCTGAGATTTTCCAGCATTTTCTGTTTTCATTTCAGGATTTACAGCATCTGTGGTATTTCGCTTTTGTTTTAACTTTTCTTTATTGACAATTCCAAGTTTTCCTATTTACAATCAAGTGGTTTGCTGAGCACTCCCTCCAAGGCAGGTATATCCTTCCTTAGGTAGGAAGACCAAAACTGTACATCAATACTCCAGGTGCAGTCTCACCAAAGTTCTATTTAATTGCAGCAAGACTTCTTTACTCTTATACTCCAATCCCTTTCTAACAAAAGCTAACATACATTTGCCTTCCCAATTGTTTGCTGTACCTGCATGTTAACTTCCTGTGATTTGTGTGCAATGACACCCATGTCCCTCTGAATATCAACATTATCCAGTCTCTGACCATTTAAAAAGTATTTTGCTTTTCTATGTTTTCCTTCCAAAGTGAATAACTTCACACTTCTCCACATGATGTTCCATCTGTCATGTTCTTGCCAATTCACTTAACTTGCCTATGTCCTTTCTCAGCCTTTTTGTGTCCTCTCCAACTTGGTACTGTCCACAAACTTGGTTACAGTACAATAAGACGTCACAGTTGACTGCACTTCAAAGTAATTCATTATTCATTATTATCTGTGAAGTGCATTGAGATGTTTAGGAAATGTGATGAGGTGTAAGATGATTGCCAATCTGTTTTATCTGGTCTGTTTGCTGCGAGGAGCAATGGATTGAAAGATAGTGGACATTTTCTGGGTATTCGGAAGAAAAGTAGGTAAGTCAAATTCTGCAAGAGGAGTAATGATTTTGGTCAACTTCGCAATCTTGTAGGCTGGTGTCTTTCTGCTCTAAGGCAATGGCAGTTGAATTGCAGCATTTAAAATTCTGTAGTAGAGATTACAATAAATACTGTAAGCAACAAATTTAAAACTAACTTAATAGTTTAAAGGAGTTGAATTCCTTTTACAAAGAGTCTGGAAGTAAAATACAACCAATCTGGGACACAAGAAGCTAGGCCAAGGGGTGTTATTCTAAAACATTCTGCTGCAGCTCCTGGGAACCTCCCCTTGTGCTCGAGTTAGATAGTGCACTGCTCTGAGTGGCACTGCAGTACATGGAACAGGAAGGACCCCACATACTGTTAACTGGTCTCAGCTGAGGTTGCTACAGTTCAGTTCAGCAGCACTAAGCTAGGGAGTGGAAAGCAGAAGTCATTCACCATTCCTGCTTCTGATCATTGCTGAGAGATTCCTGTGTGAAATATGAGAGAGAGAGAGAGAGAGAGAGAGTGTGAGAGAGAGAGAAGATGCGAATTGGAGTCTGTTGTCTGGAATATCCTCACATAGCTTGCTGTCAGATTGGTGAAAGTGCTGGAGGGTGACCAGCTCTCCTGAAGCCCAGCATAATCGGTGCTTTTTTGATGGGGAGGAGGAGAGAAATTTTGACTTTCGGGTGGTCAAGTTCAGTAAGACTGAGTGGTACTGTGTTTCATCTCTTGGCTCTCACTCTTGCAAATTTCAGTTGACCCTGAGCTCTCACAGCCTTTTGGGGAAGAGTGTTCCAGACTTCCACTACTCTTTATGTGAAGGAGTGTTTGTTGATTTCATCCCTGAATGACCTGATTCTAATTTTAAGATTGTGCCTCTTGGTCTGGAGTCCTCCATCAGAAGAAATAGTTCCTCTACTACCTAACTGTGAATGTGTATATTGTTTCAAGGAATGACATCTGAAGGTGGTCTGTGGGTAACTACGTGTCAGGAATGACTTTCCTCGAAGAATGAAGTTGGGACAACTGCTTTTCAAAACCTCTCTGAAGCTGGTGTTACAAGAACCTGTTCATGCCTGATACAGGCTGGGACATAGCTGCCTAACAGGAATAAGCAATTTATCAAAACCCTAGCACAGCGACCTCCCAAATCTTGACAAACAGAAATTATTCAAGTTTACAAAAAAACACACAAAATTTTTCTTTTTAAAAAGGTAATTTATCTTATGTCTGGAGGGCAACATTTCTGGACCAGACTGTTCCAGACTTGATCATGCAGGCTCTGAGGGCATCAGAAAATATATAAAACTTCATGATGGAGCTAGTGCCAATAAGGCAGCTGTCTGAAGCTTTCAACAAAAGGCAGCTGTCTAGATATGAGCAAAGGCTTCAGATTTAATGAACTATTGAGGAGCTTACCCACCTCACCACTTTTCGTGTAACCAAAAATTGGCAATATTTAACATCAGAGACCTGATATGAAGCATGATGGACTAATTCACACCTGAAGCAACATGGAAAGGCTGCACTGGGAACTGTCAAACCCACCCAACTTCCATTTCAAGCTCAATTGAGTGGTACTAGATGGTCACGGTGACCAGATTTGCCTGGCTTTAGATATGCTAGCAATCAATGTATTAACAAATGTTTGTTGGAGATAACCAGACAGGTAACAATTGATCGAAAAGCAGAATACTGTGGATGCTGGAAATTTGAAAAAAAGCAGAAAATGCTGGAAATACTCAGCAGACCAGGCAGCATCCGTGGAGAGAGAGAGAAAGAGAGATAACAGGCAGAATCGTCCGGTCCCGTTGGTGACGGGTGTCATGGCGGGTGTGAGCGGACAATATGGCGAGAAGGCCAAAAAGCGGTTTTATGCCATCGTGAAACCAGTTTGCGATTGTCCGCTCCACTCGTCAATGGTGGGCTGCGTTTCCTGCCACCGCACGTCAGGAACCTAATTTCAATACTTTATAGGCCCTAGACCGGAATCATCACCCCCACACTGGACCATCTGGGCACAGCGGCGTGACTATACATGAGCGACGTGCACCTGGTGACCTGCACTTTGCTTGGGATTTCGAGGTTTGTTTTCCTACCTTGCTTCAGGCAGTTCATGTGGTCATCAGCGCCAGGCTTCGCAGACAGCGCCACATAACTTTTAGTGGGGCTCAAAGGCAGGTGTCTACCTACTAGCCCTGCCGTAAGGTGGCTTTTCAACGGCTGAAGGGCTAGGGCTTGCTTGGGGAAGGGAGGAGAGGTAGCCTCAGGCAAGGGAAGAGGCTGTAGGGCGAGGGCTGTGCTGGGGGAGGGGGGTATCCCAGGGTGTGTCTGGGGAGCACATGTTGATCTGTACAAGTGGCCTCAAGATGGTGAAGGCTGAGGAGGCAGTCTCCAGAGGAGATGAGGCCAGATGACGATGTGACAGTGTGTGAGAGTGAGAGCGGTAATGTCCCTTGAGCTGGCAGTGAGTGAGATGCCAGTGAATGTGTGATGGGCTTGAGTGAGAGTTTAGAGTGATGAGATGGTTGCCTTACCCTGGCATCATGGATGAGATCATTCTGCCAACCTCTTCTGTGCAGTGTTGGCACTGACTACCACTGCCACCGCCTCCCAAGCTGGAGTGGTGAGATTGTTGGACTCCTAAAGCCAGAGCAGGGGTGGAGGACATCATGGCGGGCCTTCAAAAGACATTCCAGTGACGAGTCACTGAACTCTTTTTGGCTTTCACTGGAGCAGTCTACAGTGTGCGGTACAGTTTAGATATGGTACCTGGAGTGAGGAAGTGGTGAGGTAACGGTGTAGCAGAGGCCGCCCACCAGTGAGATGGGATGTTTCCTGTGGCTGCATAATGAGGCGGGAAGTGGACGATACGCTGCTAAAATCCGCCATTGCGGTCGGCGGGTAAAACATCGTTTTTCACGCCCGCTAATGCAAATCTGGGACGATTCCATCCGACATCTCAGGTCAATGATGTTTTATCAGAGTTGGGGAAAGTTAGAGATGTAATGGGTTTGGAGCAAGGGATGGGTGAGAGAAAGACAAAAGGAAGGTCTGTGATAGGGTGGAAGACAGGAGAGATTAAATGACAGAAAAGTTCATCCTCCAGGGCCAAAGGGAATGGAGATGGGGCAAGAAAGGAAACAAAGAAACAAAAGATGTGCCTAAACCAGGTGAGCTGCTGACTGAGTGAAAAATAAGAGGACAACATGCAAAGAAAAAGAACCAAAACAGAGGGACAGAAATTGTTGAACACACCGTTGAGTCTGGAAGGCTATATAGGTGCCTAATTGAAAGATGAGGTGCTGTTCCTCAAGCATACATTGAGTTTCACTGGAACAATGCAGGAGGCCAAGGAGAGAGATGTCAGTGTGAGAGTGAGGTGGAGAATTAAAACGACAAGCCACTTGAAGCTTGGGATCATGCTTGTGGACTGAATGTAGGTGTTCCTTAAAGCAGTCACCCAATTTGCGTTTGGTCTCCCGGATGGAGAAGGAACCATATTGTGAGCAGCAAATAAAAGTTTGCTAAATTGAAAGAAGTACATGTAAATCGCTGTTTCACCTGGAAGGAGTGCTTGGGGCCTTGGACAATGAGGAGAGAGGAGGTAAAAGGGCAAGTGTTACGTCTCCTTTGTTTGCATGGAAAGGTGCCAGAGGAAGGGAATAGTGTGTTGGGGGTAACTATTGTTCATCTTCTGATTCCAACAGAGTAGTTTGCTAGGCCACATTAGAGGGCATGAAGAGTCAACTGGATTCATGCAGAGGCTAGACCGGGTAGGGGTAACAGGTTCCCTTCCCTGGGAGCATTAGTGACCCAGTTTGGTCTTTATAATAAATCAGTAGCCTGCTCAAAAATGACCATACCTACTGAATTCAGTTTTACACTTGCTCTGGTGGGACTTGAACTCATGATCTCTGGATTGGTAGTCCAGGATTCCATCAGGCAAACAAGGCAGTAATTTTGTGCACTGCAACATATGGTAATAAGGTGAATGGCTTGCTAATCCGTTTGGTAGTGTTAACTGAAGGAGCAATGTTGCTCAGGAGACTGGGAAACCTCCTCATTTTCCTTTGAATAATGTGATAGGGTCTTTAATATCCACCTGTACCATCAGAAGAGGCAGATGGCTTGACATCACACCCAAAGGACAGCACCTCAATTCCTTCAATGCTGCACTGATGTGATAGTTTATCTTACTTGCTCCAGTCCTTGGGAGGGGCTTGAACCTACAATTGAGTGGCACAAGATTGCTGGGAGAGAAGGTAAGGGAGGGCTGTGTGATACTTCCATTACTGCGGTTACCTGCTGCCCGGTCGTATCCTCGCTCCGAAACGCAATTGACTCCAGCTCGTTACCTCTGCTGGTTAGAGCCCGCAGACATGAGTCACGGGATTCAAACTTTTGTTCCAGGAAGTCAATGGCTTTCTTGGCTCTCTCCTGCACCAATTTGGCATGGTTTCCACTGTGGTAGTCTGCGTCCTGGCCTTTAGCCAGACCATCCAGTTCATTAATCACTGAAACATTAAACAGCACAGATAGTCTGTCAATTCCACATCCAGTATTTGAAAAAGCAGGAAATTATCCAAAATTTCATTATATTAACACTTCCAGTTTGAGACTGCACAGACAGAGAAATCATCCTAAAATATATGTCTAACCAACCAACACAAGTGAAGTGACTGCAGATGTGCGCCACCCAGTGAAGTGGCTCTGCTCACTTCATCCAAAAACAGAGCTTCAGATTGCACCCACAGGCACGGCAGCAAGAGGTTGCCAAGGTATTTAAGATCTTGCTCACCCCGGCTGCTTAACTCTTTGACAGAATGAATTACCATAACCAGTACACTTCTATACCCACTAAGGTTCAACAAACACAAAGGCTAAAAATACACAGAACACCAGTGATTCAGCGCCTGAAAGAAAAAACAGGTTGATGGGTGAGGATCCATCAGAACAATGAGTGGTCTCACTTGAAACGTTAACCTGTCCTCCTCTTTCAGGTACTGAATAACCTGCTGTGCATTTCTAGCACTTCCTGTTTTTACTAGAGGTTTCTATTTATTTTTGTTGGTGACAATACCCAGAGGGATCAGCAGCAGCTAGATTATTCAGGTACCCGGCTTGTTACTTTCAGGACTAAGATCAGTCAAGAATGAGTGACTGAGATTTTGGCAGTTCAATTCTGTCAATCCACAAGCGCAAAAATCTCTCAGTTACTAGCATTGATCTCCTCAGTTCGGTCATTGCCATGTTACAATGATGAAAAGTATGTAGCAAAGTTGGTCCAAAAAGTTGAGAGAAAAATGGGAATCCTCTAAAAGTACTTGGTGCTACAACTCGTGGCAAAGAGTAATTCACTGATTGTTTGTTCCTTCGCTACTCTTGAACTCTCTGTGGCCTGACGTCATCAAGAGTAATAGAATGGATGAAGACTGTTTGGTCTGTGCCAGAAATCATCTTCTACAGCTCTGAAATACTGACATAATGTCGGTCATCCACTAGATCAAACCTGAACCAGAGTCCCAAGAGTTTATCGCACTACAGCCTGACCTCCCTCTTTATACCAGAAATACAAAAAGAAAAATGCACAGGTACAAGGAGTGGAGCTTCACACATTCCCTCTCCTGCCTGTGATACTTCATCCACTCAGCACTGCCACCTGGAATTTAGACCACTGTCTGCAGAAACTGAAATGCAAACTGAACAACACTTATCAAGTGATAGTTTTTCTCAGCTTGCAAAGATTAGGTTACAAGAATTTACTGGGCTTTCTCCTGGCACTTGCTAATTCTACAAATTTCTGGGCTGCTAGCAACTGCTGGTCAGTTTCAAGGAGACATTTATACTCAGATGGTTATACCCCTGTCAGCAACCTATTATATGCCCCAACACATAATGGGCCACTAAAAAAATGACCGCATCAAAAGTTTTCAGTCAGTATAGGCAGAGAGGGCTGGATAGTGCAATGAGTTGGATAGACACTGGGGAGAATTTTGTCAACAGCATGCTGTTCCTGACAGCGTAACCAGAAATGTGCACCACTTCCACTCTCTTCCTTTTTCCTATTTCACCCGCTATTAGAAATGTTGGCGGTGTGCACAGGAGGCACATGTTATTGTGTGATGGAGGAAGCTTTTCTATGGTGAAACCTACTGTCAATGACAATGACAATGCTGCAGCTATGGGTGGGCTATAAAATGGCCTCCTGGTCAGACAGGTGATCTGCAACATGCCCAAAGCTTTCCTGCCCAACTCCATTTCCATTAACATAAGACTTCTGAGCACAAAGGTGTTTGTCAAAATTAAACTTCATTTGTAAATATTTCACATTATATTGGTTTCATTTTATTCATGTGTGCATCATTGTTATTTGTTGAGACAAGCTTAGACAGAGAGCTAAATATACTGGCACACTGATGGTTACAGGGGAGTTGGGGACATTTCTTTTATTGTGGAAGAAACAATGTTGTGATTTTGTGTTCACTCTTTAATGAATGTACATGTTAATGTCCAGTGTCATATTTGCCACTCAGTGGAACATGGCTGAACTTGCAGGCTCAGCAGGTCCTCCCTTCTGTACATTGTAAAGGACATTGTCCAAAAGCACTCAGTAGCGATAATAGAAACGTTGTAGGTGAACTCAAAGCCCCGTAAGCCAGTCAGCCAACACCCTGAGATGGACACACATTTGGACAGTACTGTCACCACCCTTTAGGCCTTTCATTTTCTTAACTTGATTGACTGAACCCCACCATCCCCACCCCCACCACACGCAAGACCTGAAGCCCTTTCCATTTCAGTCCTCTATAGCCCAGACCCCATCCTCTGACTTCCCCTGGATCCCTGTTCCACTCATCCATGTCCCCAATCCCACTCCACATCTGCCCCCCAAAACTCGCTCACCACTGAATCACCCTTGCCAGTCCTGAGCCTCCATGCAAGCTGCCATTCTCCTGCTCCCCTCCCTTATGCTGTAGAATTAAACAAGGAAAACCGCTGACCTTATACACAGACCTTATGCACATAACCTTTAAGCAAATGTGAACAGGCACAACAAGGTTCTCGTTTGCCACTGACTTTACCTTGAAGGCAAAATGTAATTAAAAATGTTTAATGCTATTGAGTATTCATGGCTTGCAAATTACAAGAATGAAGCCACCACAGGTCAGCGTAAGGTTCAACATGCTGCGAACACGCTGCTGACTTTATCTCTGCACCTCAATCTGCTGATAGGAAATTGAGATTTCACATCCCGCCTAATTAAGTCACCCTGCGCGCCATGTTTCCAGGTCTTGCGGGCTCCATATAATGCCCCCCCACTGTCCTTTCACTTCATGGTTCAAACCTAATCCAGAGTGAAAGACAGTGCCTGCGCAGTCCCTGGTAGGCATGGGCCCAGATCACAAAACTCCAGTTCAATTGCTGGATTTGGTTTTGAACCTAAACTGCCAACCTTACTCAACCAGGCCAGAAGTTAGCTAGGTACTGGTGGAAAAAGGAAAATGTCAATCTGTGAGGTTTGGAACAAGTTGTTGGGACAGTGTTGAGGAAGCTTTACTCTACATCTAACTCCATGCTGCACATTCCCTGGGAGTGTTTGATGGGGACAGTGTAGAGGGAGCTTTACTCTGTATCTAACCCCATGCTGAACCTGTCCTGGGAGTGTTTGGTGGGGACAGTGTAGAGGGAGCTTTACTCTGTATCTAACCCCATTCTGAACCTGTCCTGGGAGTGTATGATGGGGACAGTGTGGAGGGAGCTTTACTCTGTATCTAACACCGTGCTGTACCTGCCCTGGGAATATTTAATGGGACAGTGTGGTGAAACTGTACTCCATATCTAACCCATGCTATGCCTACCATATGAGTATTTGGTGGGGGAGTGCAGAAGAAGCTTTATTCTATATCTAACCCGTGCTATACTTGCTTTGTGAATGTTTGATGGGCAGTGTAGAGAGAGCTTTAACTTTGTATCTAACCCTTGCTTTACATCAACTTCTGATTAAGCAACTCCTTGAATTATAAAATTCTCAAAAGTCCCTTTATGACCTCACCCATCCCATCTCTGTAACCTCCTCCAGTGCTACAATCCTCGAAGATTTCTGCATTCTGCCAATTCTGTCCTTTTGCACATCCACGATTATCACTCTACTATTGGTGATTGTGCCTTCAAATGCCAAGGCTCCAAGCTCAGAAATTCCTTTCCTGAGCCTCTCTTTTCTCCTTTAAGGTGCTGCTTAAAACCTACCTATTTGGCAAAGCTTTTGGTCACCTGTCCTAATACCTCCTTATGTGTCTCGGTGTCGAATTTTGTTTGATAATAATTCTGTGAAGTACCTTTGGAAGTTTTACTGTGTTGTTCAAATACAAGTTGTTGTTGTTGTTTACCTGACAGGGGAATGTTGGGTGCCGACACTGGGTACCAGAAATGTAACATTTTCCCTTCCGCAGCACTGACATTCCTCACTTGATTGAAATAATTCAATTTAGCCATCCTCAGTACACAACATACTCCACAATGTGGCAGTGACTCTTAGAGCGCTGGTGTATGTTCAAGATGGCAACAAACTGGTTGAAGCCAAGGTCAATCCACTTCTCAAGGGAAATCCAAAATAGATCAATTTAGCTTTCCAGATCCTATGATATCATATAATTTGAGTATTAATCTCTGATGTATGTGGGAAGGGGGGACGAAATTTAAACAACCATCCCATCAATTTGATTTGGCTTTGCACTTAAAGGCTTAAGTTAAGTGAGCACATGGGGCAGACTGGCTCCTGCTATGGTGCCCTGATTGAATCCATTTAGCCGCCTGCAGTTATAGTTTTCTTGTTACTAATTTGAAACAGGTGAACAATTTGTTAAAAGTATGATCTAAAGATTTAGGGCAAGGGCAGTACTTTAGAAAAATGGCAGATTGTTCTCAGGGAATTAGACTGGCCTTTGTCAATGTCAGATTATATCTGAATCAAACTAGAACACTGAGCAGGTATACTATTACACTTTGAAACATTCATTATAGGTTTAAATGCAGCACCTTCAGATTGCTTGCACCCGGATACATTTAATGGCGGCATGACACTTTTACATCTGACCAAGGTTCTGACAAAAAATTAAGATTTTGATTTCACTTTCTGCAGTACCCCTCACCACTGAATAATCAGCATAAAATGTGCATCACTCTTGGCTTGTATTTTACTCCAAAAGAACAACATACTGGTTCTTTGAGAGCTGTTCCCAAAATCATTCCGAAAGAAAGAGCTATTATAACAATAATTGGGAGAAAAGACAAAACTGGAAAATCAACCCACAAAAGGATTGAGTGCTTCTCTGGGCAGGTTGGTGACAAGAGTAAATACTGAAATGTGCTCTTTAAAGGAGGAGGGGAGTGTTTTTACAAAGGTTACTACACAAAATAAAAGCTTATGGTGTAGGGGTAACCTATTAGCATGGATAAAAGATTGGTTAGCTAACAGGAAGCAGAGAGTAGGGATAAATGGGTTATTTTTGGAATGACAAGCTGTTACTAGTGGAGTGCCACAGGGATCAGTGCTGGGGCCTCAACTATTTACACTTTACATCAATGACTTGGATGAAGGGACTGAATATATGGTTGTTAAATTTGCTGATGACATAAAGATGGCAGGAAAGAAAAAAGCAAAATACTGCGGATGCTGGAAATCTGAAACAAAAACAGAAAATGCTGGAAATCTCAGCCGGTCTGACAGCATCTGTGGAGAGAAAAACAGAGTTGACGTTTCGAGTTTGTATGACCCTTCTTCAGAGCTAAAGAGAAGTAGAAATGTGATAAAATTTGGCAGGGGATGATGGACCAGGTGAAGCTGTATAAAAGGGCAGCGACAGGTGGGGGCTAAGGAGAGATTGACAAAGATCTTATGGACAAAAGGACAAAGAGACTGTTAATGGTTGTGGTAAGACTGTAAGCGGTAGTGGGTAGTCCTTTTATCCACAGTATAAATTTCATCACATTTCTTCTTCACTTTAGCTCTGAAGAAGGGTCATACAGACTCGAAATGTCAACTCTGTTTTTCTCTCCACAGATGCTGTCAGTTGCTGTCAGAACTGCTGAGTTTTTCCAGCGTTTTCTGTTTTTGGTAGGAAAGAAAGTTGTGAAGAGGACATAAAGAGTCTACAGAGGGATTTAGACAGGTTAAGTGAGTGTGCAAAAATTTGGCAGACAGAGGATAATGTGGGAAAATGTGAACTTGTCCACTTTGGCAGGAAGAATAGAAAAGCAGCATATTAGTTAAATGGAGGGGCCTAGATAAGGTAGACAGGAAAGATTTGCTTCCCCTAGCTGAGGGGTCAATTACCAGGGGGCGTAGATTTAAGGTGATTGGTAGAAGGAATAGAGGGGGCATGAAGAAAAACCTGCTCCCCCAAAGGGTAGTAGGCACCTGGAATTTGCTGCCTAAGTTGGTGGTTGAGGCTGAAACACTCAACTCATTTAAAAGGTACCTGGATTTGCATCTGAAGCGCTGTAACCTGCAAGGCTACAGACCAGGTGCTGGAAAGTGGGATTAAAATAAGTGGCTAGTTTTGCTTTTCTCTTTTTGGCCAGCGCAGGCACGATGGGCTGAATGGCCTCTTTCTGCACCGTAACTTTACTATGGTTCTATGATTTCCCAAACCAAGGAGTTTTCTTATGCGACTCTCAGCCATCTTCCCTTTCTTATATTCCGATATATTTGGGGTTTCCAATGCTACTTTCTAGTGGAAAAGCATACAAATGCTGCACAAGAGTGGCTGACACTAGCAGCAGTGCTGCTATCATCATTTTCAGACACTGGCTGGGGAGAGGAGAGGACGAGTTGCAGGAATAGAAGTTGGTGAACAGCACAAAGAGGAAACTTGTCGTCCCCGCCGGGGATCTTGAGGGGCTATTTTGGATTCCAAGAGAAAAATTCAGAAAACAAATACCAAGCTCCTGAAAAAGTAGTCCTGTTTTGTTTTCTTTATTCTTTCATGGGCTGTGGGTATCGCTGGCAAGGCCATCATTTGTTGCCCATCCCTAATTGCCCATGAACTGAGTGGCTTGCTAGGCCATTTCAAAGGGCACTTAAAAGTCAACCACATTGCTGTGGGTCTGGAGTCACATGTAAGCCAGATTTTCTTCC
Organism: Cetorhinus maximus; assembly: GCF_964194155.1. NCBI lineage: Eukaryota > Metazoa > Chordata > Chondrichthyes > Lamniformes > Cetorhinidae > Cetorhinus > Cetorhinus maximus. The sequence continues at coordinate 26,157,173 of NC_135887.1, read as the reverse complement.
CTAAAGGACATAAGTGAACTAGATGGATTTTTACAACAATCGACAATGGTAATTCCGCCAGTTACCGTGGTGGGATTTGAACCCGTGTCCCCAAAGCATGAGCCTGGGCCTCTGGATTACTTGCCTAGTGACATTACCACTACACCACTGTGTCCCACAGGAGGGTGGAGGCTTTATATGAGTTGTTTTAAGAATGGATGTTCGCATCCCTTTGGAACCAGATTTCCCGATTAGCCTTCCTATTTTAGGCATGGCTAACTTCAATTCCACTGGTTGATGGTAGGAATGACCAGACTGTCCAAACGAGATATTCTAATTCCCAGTCATGGAGATTTCTGTACAGTTCAGTGTGTGTGAACTTTTCACACTGTATCCACTGTGACAAACACCCAGGAATACAATTCTAGATTCTGTCCTTCCATACTCAGATTGTGGCTGAAAAAAGCATTTTGTTTTGCAAATCCCTAGGGTGACATACTGATGGGTACAGTCTGGCACTGGGAGTGAAACATCAGGACACAAATTAAGATGACCACATTAGAAATGTATCCCAAAATATTTTTGTATACTAGGTTTACAAAAAAAAACTGGTCACCATTGCATTGCTGTTTGTGGGATCTTGCTGTGCATAAATAGGCTGACATGTTTCCTGTGTTACAACAGTGAATACACTTGTAAAAGTACTTAATTTGCTGTAAAGTGCTATGGGATATCCTGAGGATGTGAAAGCTGTTACATAAATGTAAGTTAGATATGTCCAAGCTTTCTTTCCCCATGGACTGCTTAGGGCTATACTAATTATTTGGAATTTTGTAGCCTTGTGGGCTATATCTCTCCCTCTCTCTTCGGGTGCCATGCCCTAAGAGGGCATTGGTGACAATGGATTTCCATGTGTTGGTCTATGGCTATGCTTGGCAAGGTAATGCAGTAGTTTGCTGTTGCCTTCTACAATATGGCTGACCAGGAAACTCTCCCATTCTTACTGCCTGCCATCAGGCGTATTGGAAGGGTTTACAGGTTGATAATTAACCTGTTTGGCCACGTCATGAACACACCTTCAATGGCCACAAGGCAGGTCTTGAACCAGGAGCCTGTAGCTCAGAGGCAGGGACACTACCAAATGCACCACAACACCTCCTATGGGATACATATACAATTTAAAAACCGCGTTTTTCATAATTTTCATATTTCAAAAATCTGCTGTTTTGAGTTATAATTTATCTATCAATCAATGAGGCAACGCACTACAAAGAGCCCTTTCCAAAACTGTGAATCCATAAAATTCAAACAGTACAAACAGGCGAGTAATAAACGTAAGAGCAAGTAAAACTGATGGACCACAGTTTGGACATCCTGGATTAAGTCAAACTTTCTAGTGTACTGGTATCAATATATAAATCGGACGAGCAGCAACACTGCTGTAAAGCTTTTACAGAGTTCCTACATTGGGTTTCACAGGGTGGCTGAAGAAAGTTTATACTTTAGAATTTGTTTGCTTCAAGTGGGGGATATGCCGGGCCAGATTGTGTTTGAGTGCAATTCTGCTGCTGATGGCCCACAGCGCCTCATGGATGCCCAGTCTTGAGTTACTGGATCTGTTCGAAATCTATCCCATTTGTAGCACAGTGGCAATGCCACACAACACAATAGAAGGTATCCTCAATGTGAAGACAGGACTTTGTCTCCTCAGGGACTGTGCAGTGGTCACTCCTACTGATGCTGTCATGGACAGATGCATCTGCACCAGGCAGGTTGGTGAGGATGAGGTCAAGTATGTTTTTCCCTCTTGTTGGTTCCCTCACCACCTGCCATAGACCCAGGCTAGCAGCTATGTCATTTAGGACTCGGACAGCTCGGTCTGTGGTTCTGCTGCCGAGCCACTCTTAGTGATGGACATTGAAGTCCCCCACCCAGAGTACATTCTGCACCCTTGCCACCCTCAGTGCTCGGTCTGTAACATAGGAGCAGTAGTACGCCATTCAGCCCGTCAAGCCTGCTCCGCCATTCAGTTTGACCATGGCTGATCATGTACCTCAACACCATTTCCTGCACCATCTTGATATCCCTTGATGTGATTGGTCTCCATAAATCTATCGGTTTCTGTTTTGAACATTTCTTTTTATTCGTTCAAGGGATGTGGGCATCGCTGGCTAGGCCAGCATTGATTGCCCATCCTGTCTTTGCTTGTTCAGAGGGCATTTTAAGAGTCAACCAGATTGCTGTGGGTCTGGAGTCACATATTGGCCAGACCAGGTAAGGACAGCTGTTTTCCTTCGGAATGAAGGAAACCTTCATTACCTTAGGGAACCTAAAGGACATTAGTAAACTAGGTGATTTTTACGACAATCAACAATGGCTTCGTGGTCATCGTCAGACTTTTAATTCCAGATTTTTACTGAATTCAAATTTCACCATTTGCTGTGGTGAGGTTCAAACCCGGGTCCCCAGAACATTACCCTGATCTCTGGAATACTAGTCCAGTGACAATACCACTACATCACCACCTGCTAAATAACTGAGCTTCCACAGACCCTTGGGTAGAGAATTCCAAAGATTCACCACCCTCTGACTAAAGAAATTCCTCCTCATCTCAGTCTTGGTCCTCCTTTGCTGGGTTCTAAATTGCTCCCAACCCTCAGATTTACCACTTTATTTTGAGATTATATCCTGAGATTTTATCCTGAGATTATGTCTCCTGGTTTTAGACTCACCAGCCAGGGGAAACATCTTATCTACATACCCAAAAAAACTTTTACAGTCTGCTTTTATGTCTCTCGCTAGTTTGCATTCATATTCTATTTTCCCTTTCTTTAGCAGTTTCTTGGTCCTCCTTTGCTGGTTCTAAATTGCTCTCAATCCTCAGGTTTACCTTTTATCCTGAGATTATGTTCTCTGGTTTTAGATTCACCAGCCAGAGGAAACATCTCATCTACATCCATCCTGTCACACCCTGTAAGAATTTTGTAAGTTTCAATGAGGTACCCATCATTCTTCGAAACTCTAGGGAATACAGACCCAGTCTCTCCAATCTCTTCCCATAAAACAATCCCATCATCCCAGGTGTTAATCTGGTGAACCTCCGTTGCACTCCTTCTATGACAACTATATCCTTCTTTAGATAAGGAGGCCAAAGCTGTGCACAATACTCCAGATGTGGTCTTACCAAGGCTCTATATAACTGCAGCAAGACATCATTATTCCTGAACTCAAATCCCCTTGTAATGAAGTCAACGTACCATTTGCCTTCCTAATTGCTTGAGGCACCTGCACGCTAACTTTTAGTGACTCATGAGCAAGGACACCCGCACTTCCCAAATTCTCACCATTTAAGAAATACTCTGCCTTCTTGTTTTCTCTACCAAAGTGAATAACTTCACACTTATTCACATTATATTCCATCTGTCATGTTCTAGCCTATTCATTTAGCTTGTCCAAGTCTTCTTCATGCCTCCCTGAATCCTCCTCACAATTTACAATCCCACCCAGTTTGGTGTCATCAGCAAATTTGGAAATGTTACATTTGATCCCCACATCTAATCATTTATACAGATTGTGAATAGCTGTTGGTCTAACACAGATCCGTGCGGTACCCCAATTGTAACAGCCTGCCATCCTGAGAACGTCCCAGTTATTTCTACTCTCTGCTTTCTGTCTGATGATCAATTCTCAATCCATAATAGTATGTTTCTCCAAATCCCATGTGCTCTAATTTCATTTACTAAGCTCCTGTGTGGGTCCTTATCAAAAGCTTTCAGAAAATCCAAATGCACCACACCCACTGCATTCAAATGCACATGGGATACAGGGTAATTTGATAAGGTGGATTCAAAATTGGCTTAGTTGTAGGAGACAGAGGGTGATGACAGAAGGATGCTTTAGTAACTGGAGGCCACTGTCCAGTGGCGTACCACAGGGATCTGTGCTGGGTCCCCTATTATTTGTCATTTATATAAACGACATAGATGACTATGTGGGGGGTAGGATTAGTAAGTTTGCAGATGACACAAATATTGGCTGGGTAGTTAACAGTGAGGTTGAGTGTCTTGGGCTGCAGGAAGATATAGACGGGATGGTCAAATGGGCAGATAAGTGGCAGATGGAATTTAACCCTGAAAAGTGTGAGGTGATACACTTTGGAAGGAGTAATTTGACAAGGAACTATTCAATGAACGGCATGGAACTAGGCAGTTCTGAGGAACAAAGGGACCTTGGCGTGTGTGTCCACAGATCTCTGAAGGCGGAGGAGCATGTTAGTGGGGTGGTGAAAAAGTCATATGGGACACTTGCCTTTATCAATCGAGGCACAGATTACAAAAGTAGGGAGGTCATGTTGGAGTTGTATAGAACCTTGGTGAGGCCACAGCTGGAATAGTGTGTGCAGTTCTGGTCACCACATTATCGGAAGGATGTGATTACACTGGAGGGGGTGCAGAGGAGATTCACCAGGATGTTGCCTGGGATGAAAAATTTAAGTTATGAAGAGAGGTTGGATAGACTTGGGTTTTTTCGTTGGAGCAGAGAAGACTGAGGGGCGACCTGATCGAAGTGTACAAGATTATGAGGGGCATGGACAGGGTGGATGGGGAGCAGCTGTTCCCCTTAGTTGAAGGGTCAGTCACAAGGGGGCATAAGTTCAAGGTGAGGGGCAGGAGGTTTAGGGGGGATGAGGGGAAAAACTTTTTTACCCAGAGGGTGGTAACAGTCTGGAATGCGCTGCCTGGGAGGGTGGTGGAGGCGGGTTGCCTCACATCCTTTAAAAAGTACCTGGATGAGCACTTGGCCCATCATAACATTCTAGGCTATGGGCCAAGTGCTGGTAAATGGGATTAGGTAGGTAGGTCAGGTGTTTCTCACATGTCGGTGCAGACTCAATGGGCCGAAGGGCCTCTTCTGCACTGTGAGATTCTGTGATTCTCCTTTATCAATGCTACAAGTAACATCCTCAAAAAACTCCAATAAGTTTGTCAAACATGATTTCATAAATCCATGTTGACTCTGCCCAATTTCACCATTCCTTTCTAAATGTCCAGTTATCAGATCATTTATAATAGATTCTAACATTTCCCCTACTACTGACATCAAACTAACATTCTCCCCCTTCCTCCCTTCTTAAATCGTGGGGTTACACTTGCTATTTTTCAGTCCGCAGGAACATTTCCAGAATCTATGGAATTCTCAAAGATAACCATCAATGCATCCACTATCTCTCTAGCCACCTCCTTCTGTACTCTGGGATGTAGCGCATCTGGTCCAGAGGATTTATCAACCTTCAATCCAGTTAACTTTTTAAGTACTACCTCTTCACTAAGACTAATATCTTTTAGTTTTAAAAGTTCCTTGGTTGCCTAGTATTTCTGGGAGATTTTCTGTATCTTCTTCTGTGAAGACAGACACAAAGTAATTGTTTAGTTTCTCCGCCATTTCCCTATTCACCACAAATTCACCTGTGCCCGCCTGTAATGGGCCAACATTTGTCCTAGCTAATCTTTTCCTTTACACATACCCAAAGAATTTTTTACAGTCCGACTTTATGCTTCCCACTAGTATGCATTCATATTCTATTTTCCCTTTCTTAACCAGTTTCTTGGCCCTCCTTTGCTGGGTTCTAAATTGCTCCCAATCCTTAGGCTTACTACTATTTCTGGCATCTTTATAAGCCATTTCCTTTGATCTAATGCAATTTTAACTTCTTTCATTAACCACGTTTGATTTACCTTTCCCTTTGGGTGTTTGTGCTTTAGAGGAATGTATATCTGTTGTAGGTCATGTAGTATTTCTTTAAATGTGAGCCATTGCCTGTCTACTATCAAATCTTTTAGTGTGTTTTCCCAATCCACCATAGCCAACTTGCCCCTCATACCTTCATAATTTCCTTTCTTCAGATTTAAGACCCTAGTTTCAGAATGAACTATATCACATTCAAACTTAATGCAAAATTCTATCATATTATGGTAACTATTTCCTAATGGCTCCTTTACAGCAAGTTTATTAATTAGCCCTTTCTCATAGAAACATAGAAAATAGGAGCATGAGTAGGCCATTCGACCCTTCGAGCCTGCTCTGCCATTCATGATCATGGCTGATCATCCAACTCAATAGCCTGCTCTCGCTTTCTCCCCATATCCTTTGATCCCTTTCGCCCCAAGAGCTATATCTAACTCCTTGAAAACATACAATGTTTTGGCCTCAACTACTTTCTGTGGTAGCGAATTCCACAGGCTCACCACTCTCTGGGTGAAGAAATTTCTCCTCATTTCAGTCCTAAATGGTCTACCCCGTATCCTCAGACTGTGACCCCTGGTTTTGGACTCCCCCACCATCGGGAACATCATTCCTGCATCTACTCTGTTTGGTCCTGTTAGAATTTTATAGGTTTCTATGAGATCCCCCCCCCATTCTTCTGAACTCCAGCGAATATAATCCTAACCAACTCAATCTCTCCTCTTATGTCAGTCCCACCATCCCAGGAATCAGTCTGGCAAAACTTCGCTGCACTCCTCTATAGCAAGTACATCCTTCCTCAGATAAGGAGACCAAAACTGCACACAATATTCCAGGTGTGGTCTCATCAAGGCCCTGTGTAATTGCAGTAAGACATCCCTGCTCCTGTACTCGAATCCTCTCACTATGAAGGCCAACATACCACTTGCCTTCTTTACTGCCTGCTGCACCTGCATGCTTACCTTCAGCGACTAGTGTACAAGGACACCCAGGTCTCATTGCACATTCTCCTCTCTCAATTTATAGCCGTTCAGATAATAATCTGCCTTCCCGTTTTTGCGACCAAAATGGATAACCTCACATTTATCTACATTATACTGCATCGGCCATGCATTTACCCACTCACTCAGCTCGTCCAAATCACACTGAAGCATCTCTGCATCCTCCTCACAGCTCACCCTCACCCAGCTTTGTCTCACCTGCAAATTTGGAGATATTACATTTAGTTCCCTCATCTAAATCATTAATATATATTGTGAATAGCTGGGACCCCAGCACCGATCCCTGCGGTACCCACTAGTCACTGCCTGCCATTCGGAAAAAGACCCGTTTATTCCTACTCTTTGTTTCCTGTCTGCCAACCAGTTTTCTATCCATCTCAATACACTACCCCCAATCCCATGCACTTTAATTTTACACGCCAATCTCTTATGTGGGACTTTGTCGAAAGCCTTCTGAAAATCCAAATAAACCACATCCACTGGCTTCCCCATATCAACTCTACTAGTTACATCCTCGAGAAATTCCAGTAGATTTGTTAAGTATGATTTCCCTTTTGTAACTCCATGCAGACTTTGTCCGACTCGGCCACTGTTTTCCAAGTGTTCAGCTATTAAATCTTTTATAATGGACTGTAGAATTTTCCCCACTACTGACGTCAGGCTGTCTGGTCCGTAATTCCCTGTTTTCTCTCTACCTCCCTTTTTAAACAGTGGGGTTACATTAGGTACCCTCCAATCTGTAGGAACTGTTCTTGAGTCTATGGAATTTCGGAAAATGACCACCAATGCATCCACTATTTCTAGGGCCACTTCCTTAAGTCCTCTGGGATGTAGATTATCAGGCCCTGGGGATTTATTGGCCTTCAATGCCATCAATTTCCCCAACACCATTTCCCTACTAATACTGATTTCTTTCAGTTCTTCCCTCTCACTAAACCCTGTGTTCCCCAATATTTCTGCTATGTTATTTGTGTCCTCCTTTGTGAGGACTGAACCAAAGTATGTATTTAGCTGGTCAGCCGTTTCTTTGTTCCCCATTATAAATTCCCCTATTTCTGACTGTAAGGGACCTACATTTGTCTTCATCAATCTTTTTCTCTTCACATACCTATAGAAACTTTTACAGTCAGTTTTTATGTTCCCCGCAAGCTTACTCTCGTACTCATTTTCCCCTTCTTAATCAATCCCTTGGTCCTCCTTTGCTGAATTCTAAACTGCTCCCAATCCTCAGGTCTGTTGTCTTTTTTAACCAATTTGTATGCCTCTTCCTTGGATCTAATACTATCTCTAATTTCCCTTGTAAGCCATGATTTGAGCACCTTTCCTGTTTTACGTTTGCGCCAGACAAGAATAAACAATTCTTGCAGTTCACCCATGTGCTCTTTGAATGTTTGCCATTGCTTATTCACCGTAATCCCTTTAAGTAACGTTTCCCAATCCATCATTGCCAACTTTCACCTCATACCATAGTAGTTTCCTTTATTAAGATTCAGGACCCTAGTCTCAGAATCAACTACGTCAGTCTCCATCTTGATGACAAATTCTATCATATTATGGTCACTCATCCCCAAGGGGCCTCGCACAACTAGATTGCCAATTATTCCTTTCTCATTACACAATACCCAGTCTAGGATAGCCTGTTCTCTAGTTGGTTCCTCAATGTATTGGTCCAGTATACACTCCAGGAATTCCTCCTCTACGATATTGTTACTAATTTGATTTGCCCAATCTATATGCAGATTAAAGTCACCCATCATTACAGATGTTCCTTTATTGCATGCGTCTCTAATTTCCTATTTAATGCCATTCCCAACATCACCACTACAGTTTGGAGGTCTATATACAACCCCAACTAATGTTTTTTGCCCCTTAGTGTTTCTCAGCTCTATCCATACAGATTCCATATTGTCGGAGCTAATATCTTTTCTCACTATTGCGTTAATTTCCTCTTTAATCAGCAATGCAACTCCACCACCTTTTCCATTTTGTCTGTCCATTCTAAATACTGAATACCCCTGGATGTTCAGTTCCCATCTCTGGTCACCCTGTAGCCATGTCTCCGTAATCGCAACTATATCATAGCTGTTTACATCTATTTGCACGGTTAATTCATCCACTTTATTGTGAATGCTCCTCGCGTTAAGGCACAAAGCCTTAAGGCTTCTCTTTTTAACATTACTTGTCCCTTTCCCACTATTTTTCACTGAGGCCCTGTTTGATTCTTGCCCTTGATTTCTCTGCCTATCACTTTTCTTATTCCCCTTTCTGTCTTTTGTTCTTGTCCTTGATCCCACCTCCTCTGACTCCTCACATAGGTTCCCATCCCCCTGCCATTTTAGTTTAAACCCTCCCCAACCACTCTAGCAAATATTCCCCCTTGGACATCAGTCCCGGTTCTGCCCGGGTGTAACCCGTCCAGTTTGTACTGGTCCCACCTCCCCCTGAACCGGTCCCAATGTCCCAGGAATCTGAAACCCTCCCCCTCACACCATCTCTTCAGCCACGTATTCATCCAATATATCCTGTGATTTCTATTTTGACTGGCACGTGGCACTGGTAGTAATCCTGAGATCACTACTTTTGAGGTCCTACTTTTCAACTTACTTCCTAACTCCCTATATTCTGCTTTTAGGACCTCATCCCTTTTTTTACCTATGTCGTTTGTACCAATGTGTACCACGACCACTGGCTGTTCACCCTCCCCCTTCAGAATGTCCTGTAGCTGCTCTGAGACATCCTTGACCAGGGAGGCAACATACCATCCTGGAGTCTCGTTTACGGCCACAGAAACGCCTGTCTATTCCCCTTACAATCATTACACAACACTAAATCCAAAAAAGCCCGATCCCTAGTTGCTCCTCAACGTACTGCTCCAGATACCCATCTCGTACATATTCCAGGAATTCATCCTCCAGCGCATTAGTGCCGATTTGGTTAACCCAGTCTATGTGTAAATTGAAGTTGCTTATTATTCTGTATTACTCACACTACATGCATCTCTAATTTCCTGATTTATACTGTGCCCAACATATAAGATTCTTGGGGGGCTTGACAGGGTAGAGGCTGAGAGGTTGTTTCCCCTTGTGGGAGAATCTGGGACCAGAGGGCATAACTCAGGGGTCACCCATTTAAGACAGAGATGTAGAGGAATTTCTTCTGTGAGGGTAGTGAGGCCACTACAGTTTGGTGGCCGCTAAACAACTCCCACCAATGTTTGCTGCCCCTTGCTGTTTGTCAGCTCCACCCAAACTAATTTTACATAAGACCATAAGATGTTGGAGCAGAAGTCGGCCATTCGGCCCATCGAGTCTGCTCTGCCATTCAAGGATCATGGCTGATCTGATAATCCTCAACTCCACTTTCCTGCCTTTTCCCCATAACCCTCGATTCCCTTACTGATTAAAAATCTGTCTATCTCAGCCTTGAATATACTTAACGACCCAGCCTCTACATCCCTCTGCGGTAAAGAATTCCACAGACTCACCACCCTCAGAGAAGAAATTCCTCCTCATCTGTTTTAAATGGGTGACCCCTTACTCTGAGACTATGCCTTCTGGTCCTAGACTCTCCCACAAGGGGAAACAACCTCTCAGCATCTACCTTATCAAGCCCCCTAAGAAGCTTATATATTTCAATAAGGTTGCCTTTCATTCTTCTGAACTCCAATGAGTACAGGCCCAACCTAACCTCATGAGAAAATCCCCCCATACCCTGGATCAACCCAGTATATCTTTCCTTAGATGAGGGGACGAAAACTGTTCACAGTATTCTAGGTGTAGTCTAACTCGTGCCTTGTATAGTTTTGGCAAGACTTCCCCATTTTTATTCTCCATTCCCTTTGAAATAAAGACCAACATTCCATTTGCCTTTCCTATTACCTGTTGAACTTGTGTGCTAGCTTTTTGTGATTCATGCACGAGGACCCCAAATCTCTGTGCTGCAGCTTTCTGCAGTCTTTATCCATTTAAATAATATTCAGATCTTCTAGTCTTCCTGCCAAAGTGCATAACCTCACATTTTCCCACATTATATTCCATCTGCCCACTCACTTAACCTGTCCATATTCCTCTGCAGACTCTCTGTGTCATCTTCAGCACTTGCCTTCCCGCCTATTTTTGTGTCATCTGCAAACTTGGTGATAATACATTCAGTTCCCTCATCCGAGTCATTAATATACATTGCAAATAATTGAGGCCCCAGCACTAATCCCTTTGGCACTCCACTAGTTACAGGTTGCCATCCTGAAAATGCCCCCTTTATCACAACTCTGTCTTCTATTCGTTAGCCAATCCTTTATCCATGCTAATATACTACCCCCAACACCATGGGCTCTTATCTTATTAAATAGCCTTAAGTGGGGTTTATCTTGATCCTTCGATCTAAGATCCTCTCTTACTAATGTACTGACCTCGTCCCTTACTAGGAGTGCTATACCACATCCTTTTCGCCTATCCCTCCTAAATGCCGAGTATCCTTGAATATTTAGTTCCCAGTCTTGGTCACCCTGTAGCACGTCTCTGTTATGACAATTACATCACACCCATTTACCCCAGTTTATGCATTCAAATCATCAACTTTTTTGCGAATGCTACGTGCATTCAGATACAGTGCCTTTAATCCTGCTTTTTTAACATTATTCTCTTTTCTGATCCTATTTGATGCTTGCCTATGTTTCGTCTCTGTTCTATTTTTGATTTCTACTTCTCTACTTCATTTTATCAATTTTGCTTCCCTCGAATCTGAACTCCCTTTCAGGTTCCCATTCCCCTGCCAATCTAGTTTAAACAATCCCCAACAGCACTAGCGAATCTCCCTGCGAGGATGTTAGTCCTTGCCCTGCTAAGATGCAGCCAATCCATCTTGTACAGGTCCCACCTGCCTCAGAACCAGTCCCAATGCCTCAGAAATCTGATGCCCTCGCTCCTACACCAGCTTTCCAGCCACATGTTCAATTCTCCTATCTCTAGGCTTACTCACACATGGGGCTAGAAGTTTTTTAAAATTCATTCACGGGGTGTGGGCTTCACTGGCTGGGCCAGCATTTATTGCCCATCCACAGTTGCCCTTGAGAAGGTGGTGGTGAGCTGTCTTCTTGAACCACTGCAGTCCATGTGGGGTAGGTACACCCACAGTGCTGTTAGGAAGGGAGTTCCAGGAATTGACCCAGCAACAGTGAAGGAACGATGATATATTTCCAAGTCAGTATAGTGAGTTGCTTGGAGGGGAACTTCCAGGTGGCGGTGTTCCCATCTACCTGCTGCCCTTGTCCTTCTAGATGGTAGTAGTCACGGGTCTGGAAGGTGCTGTCGAAGGAGCCATGGTGAATTCCTGCACTGCATCTTGTGGATGGTACACACTGCTTCTACTGTGTGTCAGTGGTGGAGGGAGTGAATGTTTATGGGTGAGGTGCCAATCAAGTGGGCTGCATTGTCCTGGATGGCGTCAAGCTTCTTGAGCGTTGTGAGAGCTGCACTCATCCAGGCAAGTAGGCATATTCCATCACACCCCTGACTAGTGCCTTGTAGATGGTGGACAGGCTTTGGGGAGTCAGGAGGTGAATTACTCATCACAGGATTCCTAGCCTCTGACTTGCTCTTGTAGCCACAGTGTTTATATGGCTAGTCCAGTTCAGTTTCTGGTCAACATAGCCCCATGATGTTGATAGTGGGGGATTCAGTGATGGTAATGCCATTGAACATCAAGGGGCAATGGTTGGCTTCTCTCTTCTTGGGGCTGGTCACTGCCTGACAATTGTGTGGTCCAAATGTTACTTGCCACTTGTCAGCCCAAGCCTGGATATTTTCCAGGTCTTACTGCATAAGGACATGGTCTGCTTCAGTATCTGAGGAGTCGCGAATGTGCTGAACATTGTGCAATCATCAACGAATATCCCCACTTCTGACTTTATGATGGAAGGAAGGTCATTGATGAAGCAGCTGAAGATGGTTGGGCCTTGGACACTACCCTGAGGAAACTCCTGCAGTGATGTCCTGGAGCTGAGATGACTGACCTCCAACAACCACAACCATCTTCCTTTGTGCTAGGTACGACTCCAACCAACGGAGAGTTTTCCCCTCCGATTCCAATTGACTCCAGTTTTGCTGGGGCTCCTTGATGCCACACTTGGTCAAATGAGACCTTGATGTCAAGGGCAGTCACTCTCACTTCACCTCGGGAATTCAGCTCTTTTGTCCATGTTTGAACCAAGGCTGTTATGAGGTCAGGAGCTGAGTGACCCTGGCGGAACCCAAACTGAGTGTCAGTGAGCAGGTTATTGCTAAGCAAGTGCCGCTTCATAGCACTGTTGATGACCCCTTCCATTACTTTACTGATGATTGAGAATAGACTGATGAGGCTGTAATTGTCTGGGTTGGATTTGTCCTGCATTTTGTGTACAGGACATACCTGGGCAATTTTCCACATAGCCAGCTAGATGCTAGTGTTGTAGCTGTACTAGAGCACCTTGTCTAGGGGCGCAGCAAGTTCTAGAGCACAAGTGTTCAGTATTATTTCCGGATATTGTCAGGGCCCATAGCCTTTGCAGTAAGCAGTGCCTTCAGCTGTTTTCTTGATATTATGTGGAGTATATATCCTTTCATTGGGACTAGAAGATCTAATGGGTTATCTGTGGGGCCTGATTTTGAACTTAGCTCTGACTGATGCACTAAAGGCCACTCTTTATCTAAATGCTGGAGTGGGTAATAGGGCCTGATCTTTCCCAGTTGGAAACGTGGTGTAGATTAAATTCAGAGGAGGAGAAAGGTGGTATGTTGTGTAACATGCTGACCTTCCCATTTCTGGATCCTGTATTTGAAAACAACTCAGACAGCTGGGTCTGCGGATGACCCTCCACATCCTAAATTGAGGGCTATGCAATCAATTCTTTGGAACAATCTACCGCTGGTTCCTCTGCACAAATTGAGGCCAAAACAATCACCAGCCCTTATTTGCAAACGACAGGCTAGTTGGCAAAAGGGCCTGGAACTTGATACTTTATTTCTTATACCTAGTCAGTTAAAATGGAGGAATATTTTTCTGTGCTGTGCGTGACTCAATAAGGTAGAACAAGGGGGCTTAATTTTAAAAGTAGAGCAAGGCCATTCAGGAGTGAAATCAGGAAGCATTTTTTCACACATGGTGAAGTGGAAATCTGGAATTCTCTCCCCAAAAGCTGTGGATATAGGGGGTCATTTGAAATCTCCAAGGCTGAGATTGGCAGATTTTTAATGTGGGTATTTGGAGTTGAGGTATAGTTCAGCCAGGGTCTAACGGAGTCTCAGAACATGCTTGAAGAACTGAATGGACTCCTCCTGTTCCAACATTCCAACTGGTAGAACCTTTCATACCCACAACCAAAGTATAAACAAAGGATGAAGAAGCCCCCTCTTCTTTTGGGTACCTTATTTCAGTATTTTAACTTTTGGTCCTTTAGCTGGTATAAACGATGTGCATCACAAACCTGCACCAACACTATCCTGAATCAGCAATGTACAACTGGATTCCTTGGTGGCAGAAAAGGCAAAATTGGTGGCAGGGAAAACATATGGTTGTGTCAGCCCAAACATTTCCTACATGAAGCCTTTTTTCTTGGAGCTCGCTATTGTGGCTATGCTTCTGGGGGACTTTAATTATCCTAATATAGACAGGGATAGTAATAGTGTAAAGGACAGAGAGGGGCAAGAGTTTTTAAAGTGTGTAGAGAATTTTCTCCATCATTCACTTGATGTCATGGTACACCAGCAAGTTCACACTGTTTCCAGTTCAACAAGGAAAGAGGCACTACTGGATCTGGTTCTGGGAAATGAGGTGGATCAAGTGAATCAAGATTTAGTAGGAATGAGTTTAGGGGACAGTGATCATTGTATCAAAAGGTTTAAATATGGAAAAGGACAAGAAGCTTTTTGGAGAAAAAAAAATAATTGGGGAGGGCCAACTTCAATAGGCTGAGAATGGGTCTGGCCCAGGTCAACTGCAACCAAAGATTGGCAGGCAAAACTGTAATGGAACAATGGGCTGCCTTTATAGAGGAGATAGTTTGGGTACAGTCAAGGTGCATTCCCATGCGTGGGAAAGGTAGGGCAAACAAATCCAGAGTTGATTGGATGACTAAAGAGATAAAGAATAAGATGAATCAAAAAAGGGGGTTTATGACAGGTGTCAGGTGGATAATACAAGTGAGAACCAGGCTGCCTAGAGAAGGTTCAGGGGAGAAGTGAAAAAAACAAGCAAGATAAGCAAAACGAGAGCATGAGAAGAGCCTGGTAGATAACATGAAAGAGGATTCAAAAGTCTTCCAAAGGCATAAAAATAGTAAAATGGTGTTAAAAGAGGAATGGGGCCGACGAGGGGCCTAAAAGGGGATTTATACATAAAGGCAGAGGATATGGTTGAGGTACAAGTACTTTGCATCTGCCTTACCAAGGAAGATGCTGCCCAAGTCATAATGAAAGAAGAGGTAGCTGTGACACTGGATGAGCTAAAAATTGATAAAGAGGAGGTATTAAGCTGACTGTACTTACAAGTTGATAAGACACCAGAAATGGATAAGATGCATCCAAAGATATCGAGGGAAGTGAGAGTGAAAATTTTGGAGACCCTGGCCATAACTTTCCAATCTTCCTTTGACCCAGCGATGGTGCCAGAGAACTGATGAATTGCAAATGTTGCACTTTTGTTCAAGAAAGAGTGTAAGAATGAGCCTGGCAACAACAGGCTAGTCAGTTTACCTTGGTGGTGGGAAAACTTTTAGAAAAGATAACTCGGGGGGGAAATTAAGAGCCACTTGGACAAATGCAGGTTCATTAAGGAAAGCCTGCACAGATTTGTTAAGGGCAAATCATGCTTAACCAACTTGCCTGAATTTTTTGATGAGGCAACAGAGATGTGGGTAATGTAGTCCCTGGTGTTCCAAAAGGCATTTGATAAAGTGTCACCTAACAGACTTGTCAGCAAAGTTAGAGCCCACGAAAAGGGATGGTGGCAGTATGGATATGAAAGTGGTTGAGTGACAGGTACCAGAAGCTGTTTTTCAGACTAGAGGAAGGTTTACAGTGGGGTTCCCCAGGAATCAGTGTTAGGACCCCTGCTTTTCCTAATATTTTAATGACTAGTCTTGGCTGTATTAGGCACAATTTCAAAATTTGCAGATGACAAAAAACTTGGAAGTATTGTGAACTGTGAGGATAGTGATAAACTTCAAGAGGACTTAGACAGACTGGTGGAATGGGAGAATTGGCAGATGAAATTTAATGCAGAGAAGTGTGAAGTGATTCCTTTTAGTAGGAAGAATGAGAAGAGGCAATATAAAATAAAGTGTGCAATTATAAAGGTGTAGGAGCAGAGGGAGCTGGAGGTATAAGTGCATAGGTCTCTGAAGGTGGCAGGACAGGCTTGAGAGTGATTAATAAAGTGCACGGCATCCTGGGCTTTATAAAAAGGGGTACAGGGTACAAAAGTAATGAAGTTATGATAAACCCGCATAAAACACTGGATCGGCCCCAACTGGAGTATTATGTCCTGTTCTGGTCACCACATTTTAGGAAGGAAGCAAAGGTATTAGAGAGGGTGCAGAAAAGAATGGTTTCCAGGTTTGCGGAACTTCAGTTACATGAATACATTGGAGAAGCTGGGGCTGTTCTCCTTAGAGAAACGAAGATTAAGAGGAGATTTGATAGAGGAGTTCAAAATCATGAGGAGTCTGGACAAAAAAGATAGGAGAAGCTGTTCCTGTTGGAGGAAGAATCCATAACCAGAGGGCACGTGTTTAAAGTGATTTGCAAAAGAATCAACCCCAACATGAGGAAAACAGTTTTATGCAGCGAGTGGCTAGGATCTGGAATGTGGTGGAGACAGGTTCAATTGTGGCGTTCAAAACAGAATTGGACAATTATTTTACAAGAAATAGTTTGCAGGGCTACAAGGAAAAGATGGGACTAGTGAGTTTTCCGGCAGAGAGTTGACATGGACATGATGGGCTGAATGGCCTCCTTCTGTAATCATAATTCTATAATAAGAGCTGTATTTGGAATCAACATAAAGTGATTTCAGACTTGAGCCTAATGTGGTACAACTGAGGATGAATCATAAACTGAGGTTAGATTTGGGAATATTAATGTACAATTTTGAGTCAGGAGGGGAATGACCTATCAACATAGGGGCAGGCATACAATCAATGAAGGTGGGTCAGAATTATAAGTGACCAGAGACATTAACAGGACAATCATATTAACAACACTACCCGGAGTAGTATTGTGGCCCTCCTTCGCTACTCTTGGAGCTCTGTAAATTCTTTTTATTGATTTACCAAATCAACACATGAACCTACAGGCCACGCTTTGTGCACTTGCTGCTGGCTGCAAAGTCAAACAACAAGCAGCTTTAATAAGAATGGTTTTGATGGTTAAACGGGAAAGAAAATCAAAGGGATGGCTGACAGATCAATAATTGAGTGTGTGAAACACTTCCATCTGTCCTGTCAACAACCAAGTCCGATGCAGGTTTCTCTCACTATTTCAGCTAGGAGAAGACCCCTTCCCCCCTTGCCCTGCTCCTGCCTGGTTTTGGGCTTAGCAAACAGGGACAGCTGTAACTTGCAGAAGACTGTTTTGCAGTCCAAACACCTCCTGTTACAGGGTGCGATTACTCAAATAGCAGTATATTTTGGAGCAAATTTTCAAACCAAATCCACTTACCCTTAATTAAAAATATTCCATTATAAGAGTCACATGTTGGTGTGCCAAATTGCTGTGAATGGCACTGCTGATTGTGGTGCTGCACCAGTGACGAGCTGTTGCTCAGACCACACATACTGCTATGTGCACCCTTAGAACATAAAATTAGAGTTGAATTTTGTGGTTAGGACTTGATTATTTTGGCACAAGCATACAGTAGTTGCTGCCATCTACCTTGGAACTGAAACTGGAGCCCTGGAGTCATTAGGCTGCTCAGACTCCCAGTAAACACATACAACATTCAGCATCAGTTTACAAGATTGGCCTCAGGAATGGTTTCAATTGGGCAATGTTCAAATACGAGTCAAAAGAGGGTGCTATCGACACCCAGTCAGCACCTACTATGAATACTCTGTTCCCCCACCTACACAAAGAAAGAATAGTGAAATAGGTATGGAGCCTAAGTTCAGACATAACAAGGGAAGTCTAATCCACATGTTATTCTTGTGTCAAGTGTCATGGATTGTTGTTAACCAAGGGAGAAAGGGAGGGGCTTGTGTCTTTTTCTCCTGAAAGTGCTGACTCTTGGTGAAGTAAAGCTGCACTGGCCCTCCAGTACTTTGCTCAATCGTAGAAATTTACGGTACAGGAAGTGGCTATTTGGCCTATCTTGTCCATACCAACCAAAGAAGAGTTCCAACTTAATCCCAATTTCCAGCTCTTGGTCTGCAGCCTAGTAGGTTACAGCACTTCAAGTGCACATCTAAGCACTTTTTAAATGTGATGATGGTTCTGCCTCCATCACCCATTCAGGCAGTGAGTTCCAGATCCCCATTAGCCGTGGTGAAAAAATTTCTTCAGAACCTCGCCCTCTAATCCTTCTACCAATTAATGTTAAATCTATGTTCCCTGGTTATTGATCTCTCTGCTAATGGAAATAGGTCGTCCCTATCACTCTATCCAGACGCCACACAATTTTATAAACCTCAATTAAATTTCCCCTGTTTCCTCTGTTCCAAAGAAAACAACTCCAGACTACCCAATCTTTCTCTCAGCTAAAATTCTCCATTCCTGGCAACATCCTTGGTAAATCTCCTGTGTACTCTCTCTAGTGTAATCATATCTTTCATGTAATGCAGTGACCAGAGCTGTACGCAGTACTTTAGCTACGGACTAACTAGTGTTTTATACAGTTCTAGCACTACCTCCCTGCTCTTTTATTCTACGCTTGGACAAATAAAGGGAAGTATCCCATATGCCTTCTTAACCACCTTACCTACCTGTCCAGGCACCTTCAAGGGATCTGTGGACACGGGCAAGATGATTGCACAACGTTCAGCACCATTTGCGACTCAGATACTGAAGCAGTCCATGTCCAAATGCAGCAAGACCTGGACAAAGTGGCAAGTAACATTCACACCACACAAGTACCAGGCAATGACCATCTCCAACAAGAGAGAATCTAACCATCACCCCATGACATTCAATGGCATTACCATCACTGAATCCCCCACTATCAACATCCTGGAGGGCTACCATTGACCTGACGCTCAACTGGACTAGCCACATAAATACTGTGGCTACAAGAGCAGGTCAGAGGCTAGGAATCCTGCAATGAGTAACTCACCTCCTGACTCCCCAAAGCCTGTCCACCATCTACATGGCACAAGTCAGGGGTGTGATGGAATACTCTCCACTTGCCTGGATGAGTGCAGCTCCAACAACACTCAAGAAGCTTGACACCATCCAGGACAATGCACCCTGCATGTTTGGCACCCCATCCACAAACATTCGCTCCCTCCATCGCCGACAAACAGTGGCAGCAGTGTGTACCATCTACACGATGTACTGCAGAAACTCACCAAGGCTCCTTAGGCAGCACCTTCTAAACCCACGACCACTACCATCTAGAAGGACAAGGGAAGCAGATACATGGGAAAACCACCACCTGGAAGATCACCTCCAAGCCACTCACCATCCTGACTTGTATATCGCCATTCCTTCACTGTCGCTGGATCAAAATCCTGGAACTCCCTCCCTAACAGCGCTGTGAATGTACCTACAGCTGTTCAAGGAGGCAGCTCACTACCACCTTTTCAAGGGCATCTGGGATGGGCAATAAATGCTGGCCCAGCCAGTGACGCCCACATCCTCTACACTGCTCAGAATTCTACCATATATTGTTTATTTCCCTTGCCTTGTCTGCTCTCCCCATTCATTACCTCACACTTAATCAGATTAAATTCCATTTCTATTTACCACTTTTCTGCCCACCTGAACAGTCCATTGATATATACCTGCAGTATACAGCTTTCTTCCTCACTATCAACCAAATGGCCAATTTTTGTATCATCTCGAAACATTTTAATCATGTCCCCTACACTTAAGTATAAATCATTCACATAAACCATGAACATCAAGGGACCCAGTACTAGCCCTGCAGAACCCCACTGGGAACAGCTTTCTAGTCACAAAATACCCAACCATTATCCTATGTTTTCTGCCACTGAACTAATTTTGGGTCCAACTTGCCACTTGCTCTAGGATCCCGTGTGCTTTTATTTTTTAGACTAGTCTGACCTGTAGGACCTTTTCAAAAGCCTTGCTAAAATTCACTACTCCATTGAACCACCTTATTACCACCTCAAAAAATTCAATCAAGTTGGTCAGACACTGCCTTCCCTTAACAAATTCATACTGACTGCCCTTTATTGATCTGTGACTTTCTAAATGACGATTAATACATAGCCTGAGAATTTTTTTAATAACTTGCCCACCACCAAGGTTAGGCTGACTGGCTTGCAATAATTCAGTCTCTCTCTTTTTAAAAAAATGATATGATGTTAGCAGTATATCAGCACCACACCTATAGCCAGAGAGAATTGGAAAATAATGGGCAGAGCCTCCCCGATTTGCTCCCTGCCTCTTTTAACAGCCTGGGATATATTTCAACTGGGTCTGGTGATTAATCTATTTTTAAAAATGCTGAACCCATTAATATTTCCTTTCTCACTCTGTTTATTCTATTCAATATTTCACATTCCGCCTCTTTAATTACAAACTCTGCACAATGCCCTCTTCTGTGAAGACAGATGCAAAGTATTCAATAAGAACCATGCCAATGCCTTCCACTTCCAATACAGGTTCCCTTGCTGGTCTTTAATATGCCAGACGCTTTCCTTCGCTTTCCTCTCGCTCCTTACGTATTGATAAGACATATCTGGGTTTTCCCTGATTTTATCTGCCAATATTTTTTCATACCCTCTTTTTGCTTTCCTAATTTCCTTTTTAATTTCACTTCTGTTCTTTCTATATTCCTCTCTTTTCTGTAACATTGAGCTTGGTATCTGACATGAGATTCCCTTTTTTGCATTATCCTACCCTGTGTGCTGCTTGACGTCCACGGGACTCTAAATTTGGGAGTTCCATCCTTTTCCTTTGTGCCAGGATATTTACTCTGGACTCTCACTATCTCCATTTTGAGTGCTTCCCACTGCTCACACACTGATTTACCTTCAAGTAGTTGCTTCAAGTCCACTTTTGCAAAATCATATCTCAGCTTAATAAAATTGGCCTTTCCCAAATTGAGAGCTTATACTCTTGGTCTAATCTTGGTCCCTTTTCCATAACTACATGAAATCTAACTGAATTATGATCACCACCACTAAAATGCTCTCCCATTGATATCCCCTCCACCTGTCCAGCTTCATTTCCCTCAAACTAGGTCCAGAACCGCCCCTCCTCCTGTTGGGCTTGCTACATACTGGCAAAAAAGTTCTTAAAATGCATTTTAAGAATTCTGCCGCTCTGTACCATTAACACTGAATCTATCCCAGTTAATATTAGGGAAGATGAAATCTCTTATTATTGCCCTATATTTGCCTACATTTTTGCTCTTCTATCTCCCTCTGACTGTTTGGGGGTCTGTAGTACACTCCCAACAGTGTAATTGTCCCTTTATTGTTCTCAGCTCAACCCATTTGGCCTCATTTGATGACAGTACAGTATCTTTCCTCACAGCTGTGACTGTTTCTTTAACGGACATTACTATCCTTGTTTTTGTTATCCCCCTCTATATCTAGGCTAAAAGCCCTGTAATCAGGACTGCTGAACTCGCTTTCCTGTCCTTCTTTAAGCCATGTTTCAGTAATAACTAGAAACCATGCTTCCAAGTATTTGCTTGAACCCTCAGCTCACCCACCTTAGCCACTTGACTCCTGGGATTGAACAGTATGTCATTAAGTACTGAAAACTTCTCTGGTGTCTATTTTCTAGCTTTTGTTTCCCGTGTCTTCCACACTTTTTTAAAAATTCATTCATAGGATGTGGGCTTCGCTGGCTGGGTCAGCATTTATTGCCCATCCCTAGTTGCCCTTGAGAAGATGGTGGTGAGCTGCCTCCTTGAACCGCTGCACTCCATGTGGTGCAGGTCATGGATTTGAAAGGTGCTGTCGAAGGAGCCTTGGTGAATTTCTGCAGTGCATCTTGTAGATGGTACATACTACTGCTACTGTGCGTCAGTGATGGTGGGAGCGAGTATTTGCAGATGTGGTGCCAATCAAGTGGGCTGCTTTGTCCTGGATGGTGTCAAGCTTCTTGAGTGTTGTTGGAGCTGCACTCATCCAGGCAAGTGGGGAGTATTCCATCACACTCCTGACTTGTGCCTTGTAGATGGTGGACAGGCTCTGGGGAGTCAGGAGGTGGGATACTCATCGCATGATTTCTAGCCTCTGACCTGCTCTTGTAGCCACAGTATTTATACGGCTGGTCCAGTTCAGTTTCTGGTCAATGGTAACTCCCAGGATGTTGATAGTGGGGGATTCAGTGATGGTAATGCCATTGAACATCATGGAGCAATGGTTGGATTCACTCTTATTGGAGATGGTCATTGCCTGACACTTGTGTGGTGCGAATGTTACTTGCCACTTGTCAGCCCAAGCCTGGATATTGTCCAGGTCTTGCTGCATTTGGACATGGACTGCTTCAGTATCTGAGGAGTCGTGAATGGTGAACATTGTGCAATCATCAGCAAACACCCCCACTTCTGACCTTATGATGGAAGGAAGGTCATTGATGAAGCAGCTGAAGATGGTTGGATAGAGGACACTACCCTGAGGAACTCCTGCAGTGATGTCCTGGAGCTGAGATGACTGACTTCCAGCAACCACAGCCATCTTCCTTTGTGCTAGGTATGACTCCAACCAGTGGAGAGTTTTCCCCCTGATTCCCATTGACTCCAGTTTTGCTAAGGGTTCCTTGATGCCACACTCTGTCAAATGCGGCCTTGATGTCAAGGGCAGTCACTCTCACCTCACCTCGGGAGTTCAGCTCTTCTTTCCATGTTTGAACCAGGGCTGTAATGAGGTCAGGAGCTGATGTGCTGGGCTCCCCCATCATGGAGGATAGGGATACTTGCGGAGCTTCCTCCTCCAGAGAGTTGTTTAATTGTCCACCACCATTCACGACTGGATGTGGCAGGACTGAAGAGCTTAGATCTGATCTGTTGGTTGTGGGATCACTTAGCTCTGTCTATCGCTTACTGCTTATGCTGTTTGGCACGTAGGTAGTCTTGTGTAAAAGCTTCACCAGGTTGACACCTCATTTTTAGGTATGCCTGGTGCTGCTCCTGGCATGCCCTCCTGCACTCTTTATTGAATCAGGGTTGATCCCCTGACTTGGTGATGATGGTAGAGTGGGGGATATGCTGGGCCATGAGATTACAGATTGTGGTTGAGTATAAATCTGCTGCTGCTGATGGCCAGTAGCGCCTCGTGGTTGCCCAATACTGTTCAAAATCTATCCCATTTAGCACCGTGGTAGTGCCACACAACACGATGGAGGGTATCCTCAAGGTGAAGGCTTGCTTACTTGTTTTCTACCTTCCATTTCCAGCTTTGCTTCTCTCCCTTCTGAATTTACAGCCAGGTTCCCACACCCCTGCCAAGCTAGTTTAAGCTCTCCCCAAACAGCATTAGCAAAGATAAAAGCAAAATACTGAAGATGCTGGAAATCTGAAATGAAAACAGAAAGTGCTGGAAAAGCTCAGCAGGTCTGACGGCATCTGTCGAGAAAGAAACAGTTAACGTTTCGAGTCTGTATGCCCTTCTTCAGAGCTAAAGAGAAGTAGAAATATGATGAATTTTATACTGTTTGGGGGGAGGGGGGGTGGAAGCTGGATAGAAGGCCAGTGATAGGTGGGGGCTAAGGAGAGATTGACAAAGATGTCATGGACAAAAAGACAAAGGGACTGTTAATGGGTAGTGATAAGGGCTAAAGAAGGTGCTGATAGTGGCATAATGGTAAGAAAGCAGAATATGTTAATAGCAGAACAAGTGTCAGCACTCTGAGAAAGAACAACATGGAACAAGTAACAGGTGGCCCATTTGGGGGTGAGGTGGGGGTAGGCGGCAGTGGCTGGGGGAAAAGGATAGAAAATGGGAAAAAGGGGGATAAAACAATGAACAAAAATGAAAATAAGTGGATAAAAAATAAAAAACAATTAATTTTAAAAAGGGGGATTAAAAAAGGGGTGAGGATGGAGGAGAAAGTTCATGGTCTGAAGTTGTTGAGCTCAATATTAAGTCCGGAAGGCTGTAAAGTGCCTAGTCGGAAGATGAGGTGCTGTTCCTCCAGTTTGCATTGGAACATTGCACTGGAACATTGCAGGAGGCCAAGGACAGACATGTGGGTATGAGAGCAGGGTGGTGTGTTGAAATGGCAAGTGACAGGAAGGTCTGGGTCATGCTTGCGGACAGACCGAAGGTGTTCTGCAAAACGGTCACCCAGTCTGCGTTTGGTCTCTCCAATGTAGAGGAGACCGCACTGGGAGCAGCGAATGCAGTAGACCAAATTGAAGGAGGAGCAAGTGAAGCGCTGCTTCACCTGAAAGGAGTGTTTGGGCCCTTAAACAGTGAGGAGGAAGGAGGTAGAGGGGCAGGTGTTGCGCCTTCTGCAATTACATGGGAAGGTGCCGTGGGAAGGGGATATGGTGTTGGGAGTGATGGTGCAGTGGACTAGGGTGTCCCAGAGGGAACGGTGCCTAAGGAATGCTGACAGGGTGTTGAGGGGAAGATGTGTTTGGTGGTGGCATCATGCTGGAGTTGGCGGAAATAGTGGAGGATGATCTTTTGAATGCAGAGGCTGGCGGGGTGAAAAGTGAGGGCAAGGGGGACCCTATCATGGTTCTGGGAGGGAGGGGAAGGTGTGAGGGCAGAGGCGTGGCAGATGGGTCAGACACGGTTGAGGACCCTGTCAACCACAGTGGGTGGGAAACCTTGGTTAAGGAAGAAGGAAGACAAGTCAGAAGCGCCGTTTTGGACAGTGGCATAATAGGAACAGATGCAACGAAGGCGAAGGAACTGAGAGAATGGGATGGAGTCCTTACAGGAAGCAGGGTATGAGGAGCTGTAGTCAAGGTAGCTGTGGGAGTCGGTGGGCTTGTAATAAATATTAGTGGACAGTCTATCACCAGAAATTGAGACAGGGAGGTCAAGGAAGGGAAAGGAAGTGTCGGAGATGGACCATGTGAAGGTGGTAGAGGGATGGAAATTGGAAGCAAAGTTGATAAATCTTTCCAGGTCTGACCACATGAAGCAGCACCAAAACAGTCGTCAATGTACCGGAAAAAAGAGTTGTGAGAGAGGGCCTGAGTAGGACTGGAATAAGGATTCTGCATACCGCATAAAGAGACAGGCATAGCTGGGGCCCATGCAGGCATCCATAGCCACACCTTTTATTTGGAGGAAGTGAGACAAGTTTAAGGAGAAATTATTCAGTGAGAGAACAAGTTCAGCCAGACGGAGGAGTGGTGGTGGATGGGGATTGTTCAGGCCCCTGTTAAAGGAAGAAGCAGAGAGCCCT
This sequence comes from Cetorhinus maximus, assembly GCF_964194155.1. NCBI lineage: Eukaryota > Metazoa > Chordata > Chondrichthyes > Lamniformes > Cetorhinidae > Cetorhinus > Cetorhinus maximus. Next base: position 26,131,921 of record NC_135887.1, on the reverse strand, counting down.
CAGACCATCCTGGTGGGGGACGGAGGTGTAGAGGGATTGGGACGTCCATGGTGAAGTGGAGGCAATTAGGGCCAGGGAACTCGAAATTGTTGATATGACGAAGGGCATCAGAGGAATCGCGGATGTAGGTGGGAAGAGACTGGACAAGGGGAGAGAGAACGGAGTCAAGATAGGAAGAAAGGAGTTCCATGGGGCAGGAACAGGCTGACACGAAGGGTCAACTGGGACAGCATTAGCAAAGCTCCGCTTGATAATATTGCTCCTGGCTCTGTTGAGGTGTAACCATTTCGGCTTGTTCAGGTCCCATCTCCCCATAACTAGTCACAATGATTCAGGAATCTAAAGCTCTACCTCTTACACCTTTTCTCCAGCGACAAATTCACCTGCATTATACTATTTCTGTGGCACTGGGACTAATCTCGAGATTACAACTCTCAGGTCCTGCTCATTAATTTTATTCCTAGCTCCCTGTGACGATCATGCATGTGGAAGTTGGTGAGACCTTGACCCTGGAATCACTGAAGGAACAGTTGGATCCTGGAATGAGAGTCAGTGGGGCTGGTATTCTGGAAGGCTGAGATCCAATGGCCTGGAGCATCTCCATCTCCATTACACACCTTGTGACTACATTCCATACCAAGTACCAGCTAGTTGTGATTATGTTACTGGATCATAACATATCAAACTGTGAGAATGAAGCCACAAATATTTAGGCTGCCATTACTATGTCACAGTGTGGTTATGGCCTGCACTGCACAGTCTCACTCAGCTGCTATTGCCTGTTCATATTTTGGTGTGTGGTTTACCATTGCAGCAAAGTTCTGCCCCTTGAGTCCTAGTTATTTACTACAACCTATGAGATTTACTGACAGGTTGGAGGAGGACTAGGTACTGGAATGTGGTTACCTCAAATTTATCACTAGCAATAACTTTCTAATCTTAACACACCCCAATGCCACCCACTCCCCAGTTACACCCCAATGCCACCCTCTCCCCGGTTACACCCCAATGCCACCCTCTCTCCGGTTACACCCCAACGTCACCGTCTCCCCGGTTACACCCCAATGTTACCCTCGCCCCAGTTACACCCCAATGCCACCCTCTCCCCAGTTACACCCCAATGCCACCCTCTCCCCAGTTACACCCCAACGTCACCATCTTCCCAGTTACACCCCAACGTCACCCTCTCTCCGGTTACACCCCAACGTCACCCTCTCCCCGGTTATACCCCAATGCCACCCTCTCCCCAGTTACACCCCAATGCCACCCTCTCCCCGGTGACGCCCCAACGTCACCGTCTCCCCAGTTACACCCCAACGTCACCGCCCCCCCAGTTACACCCCAACGTCACCATCTCCCCGGTTACACCCTAACGTCACCGCCACCCCCGGTTACAGCCCAACGTCACCGTCCCCCCGGTTACACCCCAACGTCACCGTCTCCCCGGTTACACCCCAACGTCACCATCTCCCCAGTTACACCCCAACGTCACCGTCTCCCCGGTTACACCCTAACGTCACCGTCCCCCCCGGTTACAGCCCAACGTCACCGTCCCCCCGGTTACACCCCAACGTCACCGTCTCCCCGGTTACACCCCAACGTCACCGTCTCCCCGGTTACACCCCAACGTCACCATCTCCCCGGTTACACCCCAATGTCACCATCTCCTCGGTTACACCCCAATGTCACAGTCTCTCCGGTTACACCCCAATGTCACAGTCTCTCCGGTTACACCCCAATGTCGCAGTCTTTCCGGTTACACCCCAATGTCACAGTCTCTCCGGTTACACCCCAATGTCACAGTCTCTCCGGTTACACCCCAATGTCACCGTCTCTCCGGTTACACCCCAATGTCACCGTCTCCCCGGTTAAACCCCAATGTCACAGTCTCTCCGGTTACACCCCAATGTCACAGTCTCTCCGGTTACACCCCAATGTCACAGTCTCTCCGGTTACACCCCAATGTCACAGTCTCTCCGGTTACATCCCAATGTCACAGTCTCTCCGGTTACACCCCAATGTCACTGTCTCCCCGGTTACACCCCAATGTCACAGTCTCTCCGGTTACACCCCAATGTCACAGTCTCTCCGGTTACAGCCCAATGTCACAGTCTCTCCGGTTACACCCCAATGTCACCGTCTCTCCGGTTACACCCCAATGTCACCGTCTCTCCGGTTACACCCCAATGTCACCGTCTCCCCGGTTACACCCCAATGTCACCACCTCCAATGTTACAATTAATGCCTTTGCCACCTCACATGCCTTGGTCGAAGCTTTGATATTTACTATAAATGCCAAGAATGACTGCAGGTATTTATGCTGCTGCACTGTGAAAGTTCACAAGGTGTTAACTATCCATGTGCAATGCCACAGGAGATGGACTAGTTTTATATCAATCAATACTTTGATTAATTTCACAACTAAATGGCAAAATCTAACAATAATTTGAGGTAGCAGAAAGAGGGAGAGAGATGGTTGGGGAATACTGAGAACAACTAGCATATAATTACAAAAATACAAGTGGCTGGCTGAGTGTTATGGGATGTTGCACAATCTTGGAATCAGATGATTGTACAAATTGTTTGAGATTCGTTCCTGTGGTTGGTGATTTTTTTGTAATGTACTTCCACCCGGGTTGCTAATCTGGATTTATTTTGATGTCCTGAACTCTCACATCACTGGGGAGCGATATTATCAACAATGACCGGGGACTTGAGTTCGTTTTGTTTCTGAAGCTTTTCTCTCACATTCCTAGCAGTTTACAATGACACACACTTTAAAGGAGACCCTTAAAAAAAGAAAACACCAGATGTAACCTGGTGCAACCACTCAACTAAAGGCATCTCATCAATTTACTGCACTCAGTGTTTCTGCCAGACCACACACAGACAATATTCATCTAGGATGAGAGGGTAGTGAAGAATATGTTTACCAATAAGTGGGACCACGATGATGTACAGCTTACAGTCCAACAGCCTGACCAGACTGGGGAGGTGATCAATAAATCCATTGGTGTCTGGCACAAGAAAGACAGGTGTTATCTCAATCTCGATCTGTCTCTTGAAAGTCTGATCTTCTAATACTGCCTGAGAAGGAAAATAAAAATAAAGGTTACATCAAAATAAATCTCCTTCCAGCAACAACTATCCTGCAGGATATGAGAAGGATCTGTAAAGGATAAGTGTATAATTTGGAAAGGGGAATTATTTGGAAGTGTGTAAGGGGATAAGGCCAGGGGTTATAATGGTACCTGCTGGGGACTAGCAGAGAGGGTGTAAAGTCAGCATGGGGGTGTGTCAGATTTAGGATTTGTGCTGTTCAGCACAGGCATGTCAAATTAAACAATCAATCCATACAATTTTTAATGGCACTCCACCCCTGCGAATGTGGTGCTAGGACAAGAATTCAGAATTCTGCATGATCCTGGATTCAGACCAGGAACACCCAAGTTTTCTCTCAATTCTAGAACCAGAGTTGGGATAGCAGGGTGCCTCTCAATCCTGGATCCAGAGCTAGAGAACCTGTGTGCTCTCTTATCCAAAGAAATGTAAGAAGTATTACTTCCTTCCAATTTGCTACTGGCACAAACTTGAGTTCCTCACCCTAATTATGTGTCCCCATCAGCAGTGTGATACCCTCACTTTCCCTCAATCAATACAAAAGCAATCTGGTACATCTGCCACGGATTCATTGCACATCAACAGTGGTTGTCCTATATATAGATGTTTCACTCCATTATCCTTGTGCGCGATACATTTTTGGATTTGAATTATACCACACGTTTGGTAATAATCTGTGAACAATGAGCAAATATCCAGAGGCGTAACAGCTGCAAGGATAATCAGTCATCCCTCAGTGCCAGCAACTGCCCAGTCAGCTGAATATTTGGAAAAAGTTCTGCATGCTTAAGACTTACCTCATGTATCAAAACAGATACGTTACACAGCACAAAGCAGTAATATAATAATCACAAGAGGCCTCATACTGCACCCCATCACAGCATCCACCTCATCTTTTTGCCTGGTCTTTGTGACCTAGAATCCGCTGTATGTGTTCATCCTATTGTGTGAAGAACTGCCTGTATTGCCTCGTTACATGCTCTACTGTAACAGCTTAGCCTGAGATAGAAAAGGCAAATTTGTACTATTTCCCTTTATAAGGATCTACATATTAATATAAATCTGGGATGTGGTCTTCCTGTCCATAAACATTATTTCCAGTTGCCACAATTTTTGATAACTTTTTTGTCAAATTATTCACTGTAAATTTCTTTTCCAATGTTTCCCAACAATTTTGCTGGGTCAACAATGGTGATGCGGTTGCATACTCTGTCCATTAGGTGCTTCAGTGGACCGAGATTCTAAAGTTTGTTTTCAAACACATTGCCAACTTATACAGTGAAAACAGTGATATTCACCAACTGATTCTATGAAATGCAGGGGCACTTTACTGCCTGTTATGCCTGATTTGGGGTACCACACAGATATGGTGTGATAACAACAGAATGGTGGGGAATAGACTCAAGCTCAGAAAAGGAAAAGTGAACAGCAAGTTTGGATTTAAGAGTCAGCACCTTCAGGAACTGTCCCCCAGTGGGAGTCAGCACCTTCAGGAACTGTCCCCCAGTGAGAGTCAGCACCTTCAGGAACTGTCCCCCAGTGAGAGTCAGCACCTTCAGGAACTGTCCCCCACTGAGAGTCAGCGCCTTCAAGAACTGTCCCCCAGTGAGAGTCAGCCCCTTCAGGAACTGTCCCCCAGTGAGAGTCAGCACCTTCAGGAACTGTCCCCCAGTGAGAGTCAGCGCCTTCAGGAACTGTCCCCCAGTGAGAGTCAGCGCCTTCAGGAACTGTCCCCCAGTGAGAGACAGCACCTTCAGGAACTGTCCCCCAGTGAGAATCAGTACCTTCAGGAACTGCCCCCCCCCCCAGTAAGAGTCAGCACCTTCTGAAAAAGAGGAAATTAAATTATTTATTTAATAATAATCTAACCTTTGGCTGCCAGCACCCCAGGGCACGGGTTCTGCCCAAGTATCTTAACAAGAAGCCATCTGTAACATAGAATACTGTCTCCAAGTACAATCGCTGTCTTTAGCTTCGAGTCACGATTGTAACCTTGTGACTGCATGCAGCTATTAATGTCAGATTAGTGTTATTTCTCTAATCTAATTTTTGTCATCTTTCTGCGGCAAGAGACTGGGAGTGGGAGCTTTCTGTCAGTTTATTCTTTGTATCTTGGCGCTCAGAATCATGGCAATGCTTCATTAGGAATACGTGACTCTTTAAAAGGGAACTGTCCTCTGAAATGCCACACGGTTCTCAATGTTGAAAGAATGTTTTTTATTCCTTCATGTGATGTGGGTGCTACTGACAAGACCAGTATTAATTGCCCATCCTGCACTGTAGATCATCTACTTTGTGGTGTCCTTCGGTCCTCCAATGTTTCCAGGTGTTATGCTTTGAATTGTTGGTCAGTTTTGCTAGTTTTCATGGCCCTCTGTTTGTACTTGAAACATGAATGCATTCAATTCCTTTGTCAATGTTTCACTTGAGTTGCTGCACGTGGGCCTTTCTAAAGGAGCTGCCTATTCTGAAAGCAATATTGTTCAACAGAATTACTAGTCAGGTGTCACTAATAACAACTGGTTTACAAGACCGGGATTTGGCCTTTCAACTCACCTAGTCTGCTTCACCATTTTCTTAGCTATGGTAGCTCTAGCTTTCAGTTAGGTGCTGTCCTTGGCTTGGTGGGTAGCACTTTCATCTGAAAGAACAGGTTGTGGAATCAAGCCTCACTTCAGAGACTTGAGCTCATAATTCTGGCCAGCACTCTCAGCATCCGTACTGTGGGAGTGTGGCACTGTCAAAGGTACCATCTTCCAGATGAGATCTTAAAAACCAAAGTCCCATCTGCCCTCTTGTGTGGATGAAAAGGATCCCAAGACACTACTTAAAGAATAGTAGGGGAGATCTCCCAGTGTCCTCGTCAATATTCATCCCTCAACCCACACGTTTATAACCTGCTGACTTGGACTTTTTATCTCATTGTTTGTCGGCCCTTGCTATTCGCAAATTGGCTGCCACAATTCCCTACATTACAACAGTGACTATTCTCACTGTGAATCACTTTAGAACATCCTGAGGTCAAGAAAGGAACTGTCTTTTAATCCTACTTCCCTGCCCTTTCTCAACTTCCCATATAACTGTCAACCTCAATTAATTCAGCATTGGTGGCTCTGAGGCAGTCTGATCCATATTCTCACAAACCTTTATTGAGGAAGCTGTACTGGATTGACTTCAAAAGTTGAAGATTAAGTGCCCAGATTATAAAGCTATATGTTCACATCATAATTCTCCCGCACCAGTCACACACTGATTTCTGCGCTAATTGTTCCAATGAATAATCAGATGCACTTACGCAAAAATTTTATCATTTTACATAATGGCAAGATTGCACAATCAGAGCATCTAGTTCTCTCTCCACAGGTGCTGCCAGATCTGCTGAGTACTTGGAGCATTTTGTTTTTATTTCAGAGTTCCAGCATCTACAGTACTTTGCTCTTGCACTTATTTCATGTTAGGATTAGGTAAGATTCTACTGACCGAGGGTAACTGATTTAAAATATTACCACCAGAAGGCCACGTCATTCCATAACTCTGTACCCATCTCCAGTCCTCCAGGATCTCTGTCCATCTCCAATTCTGGCCGTTTACGCATCTCCAATATTAATCGCACCATCACTTGTGAGCGTGCCTTCAGCTACTTGGGCCCTAAACTCTGGAAATCCCTCCCTAGCTGCTTCATCACTCTCCCCACCTCCCACCCCCTTAAAATTTAGGTCTTGAGCAGTTTTCACTCATCTGTCCTAAAATTATGCCTCAATGTCACATTTGATTTGATAACACTCCAATGTAACAGCTTGGGATATTTTACTATGTTAATGTGCTATGTAAATACAAGTTTTTTTAGTTACTGTTCAAATAGAGAGTATCGGCATCAGCTATACACAGTCACAGCCTAGGCTCTTAAAAGTAATGAATGAGCACTTGAATCAAGTAACAGCAGGCCGTCAGCACTTTCAAGCTCTTTACTCCAGTGGGTGTCAGCACCTTCAGGATCTGTCCCCCAGTGAGAGTCAGCAACTTCAGGAACTGTCCCCCAGTAAGAGTCAGCACCTTCAGGAACTGTCCCCCACTGAGAGTCAGCACCTCCAGGAACTGTCCCCCAGTGAGAGTCAGCACCTTCAGGAACTGTCCCCCAGTGAGAGTCAGCACCTTCAGGAACTGTCCCTCAGTGAGAGTCAGCACCTTCAGGAACTGTCCCCCACTGAGAGTCAGCACCTTCAGGAACTGTCCCCCACTGAGAGTCAGCACCTTCAGGAACTGTCCCCCACTGAGAGTCAGCACCTTCAGGAACTGTCCCCCACTGAGAGTCAGCGCCTTCAGGGACTGTCCCCCAGTGAGAGTCAGCACCTTCAGGGACTGTACCCCAGTGAGAGTCAGCACCTTCAGGAACTGTCCCCCAGTGAGAGTCAGCACCTTCAGGAACTGTCCCCCAGCGAGAGTCAGCACCTTCAGGAACTATCCCCCACTGAGAGTCAGCACCTCCAGGAACTGTCCCCCAGTGAGAGTCAGCACCTTTAGGAACTGTCCCCCAGTGAGAGTCAGCACCTTCAGGAACTGTCCCTCAGTGAGAGTCAGCACCTTCAGGAACTGTCCCGCACTGAGAGTCAGCACCTTCAGGAACTGTCCCCCAGTGAGAGTCAGCACCTTCAGGAACTGCCCCCCCAGTGAGAGTCAGCACCTTCAGGAACTGTCCCCCAGTGAGAGTCAGCACCTTCGGGAACTGTCCCCCAGTGAGAGTCAGCACCTTCAGGAACTGCCCCCACAGTGAGAGTCAGCACCTTCAGGAACTGTCCCCCAGCGAGAGTCAGCACCTTCAGGAACTGTCCCCCACTGAGAGTCAGCACCTTCGGGAACTGTCCCCCAGTGAGAGTCAGCACCTTCAGGAACTGCCCCCCAGTGAGAGTCAGCACCTTCAGGTACTGTCCCCCAGTGAGAGTCAGCACCTTCAGGAACTGTCCCCCACTGAGAGTCAGCACCTTCAGGAACTGTCCCCCAGTGAGAGTCAGCACCTTCAGGAACTGTCCCCCAGTGAGAGTCAGCAACTTCAGGGACTGTACCCCAATGAGAGTCAGCACCTTCAGGGACTGTACCCCAGTGAGATTCAGCACCTTCAGGAACTGTCCCCCAGTGAGAGTCAGCACCTTCAGGAACTGTCCCCCAGTGAGAGTCAGCAACTTCAGGGACTGTACCCCAATGAGAGTCAGCACCTTCAGGGACTGTACCCCAGTGAGATTCAGCACCTCCAGAATCTGACCCCACTGAGAGTCAGCACCTTCAGTTGAGGGGGGGAGAAAATTGGTAAGAAAACTGATCGACAGGGTTGGGTAGGATTACACGTTGTACTGAAGACATATCTGGAGAGTGCTGTTGGTTCACAACCATATTAGATGAGGTTGCGAGTTTCAGTGCAAGTGACTCCTGTCATCATTACGGGGAAAATAGACAATTCTTAGCCAGGCCACTGGATGGAGTGCCATGTTGAAGTAAGGTGCTTCCTCGCTGGGAAGTGGGTGCTGTGGGGTGGGCTGGGGGGGTGGGGGGGATGTAGAGGGGATGTACATCTGGCTAGCATCACTCAATTCACACTTCCTGCCAACTAGTCATGGAGAGAGTCACTGGCGAGAAGTGGAAAAATGTGCAACCCAGGCCTGTCGCAGCTGGAGTAGGGGGGATGGTGAAGAAAGGATGTGGATCAAGGGGGAAAATGTTAGAAACTACACGTGTAGGGATTTTCGTCAACCCAGAATTCAATTTTATTTCAAGAGTACTGATTATGACTGAACAACAGAACCTTTAGTCTGAATCGTAGCAAAATTAGCTCTGAGCCAGCATGATCCACATGTGCATCCTCAAGCCAGCTGTAGGATCCTACACACATGGTTAGAGTTATGAGTTATTCCTCACTAGTTATGTGCTCTATACTCAGGCGGCATTGTGCCCTGGTGCTATGCCAGAACATTGTTTTGTTGTCACATTTCCTGATCTAGGCTATGCCAGGTGAACGGAGAGAAAGGCCCTTGAACAGAAGCGACTAACTGGGTGAAAGGGAATGTTTCCTGGGGCGATTTCCATTTTCCTCCCCATACAGTCCAGTCGTAGAGTGTCACCAGCAAAGGCTCTGAGCTATGATGTTCATTCAATGGAAAATGGGCAAGAAAATGGAGCGGAGGCAGAAAATCAGCCATGAATGGCAGGGCAGACGCGAAGGGCTACTAAGGTCTGCTCATGCTCCTAGTTCTTATGTTCTGGTGTTCACCCATCCTCTCTATTGGGAAACACCTTGGCATCCAATTTATAGAGGATTATAATACTTTCAAAGAGGTATTTACAGACATAATATTCTAGTAATCCCATGGCCACTCAACTCCCTCACTGTCTATCAATAGCACAAAGTGATCGAGGGCCAGAAACCCTCTCCCACCCTCATGAGCTTAGGTCATTAATATCAAGCTATGTGGCACAAAGAAACATGGATCATGAAGGCTCCAGTTCATCGCAGATAATCTCAACTGGTTCTGGCACTGCTGATTATGAGACTGCTGGCTCTGGGCACCGTTGGCCATGGAACTGCTGGTCCTGGCACTAACATTAACCGGTGTCCTTTGGAATTGTGTTGGTTTTATCCAGAGGCAGAGTTACTCAGTTGTGACACCTTTTATTGTGAAGCAGTTACATTGACATGCACTGCTCAGGCTCCTGGGGAGCCATTGCCCAGGGTTGATCAGTGTTATCATGGAGCAATGGGTACTGCAAGGGAAACTGCAGATGTATAACTGTAAACCTAGTAAAAGCCCCTCCAAAGGAGGAGGCATTGTTGGATCTGGTTCTGGGAAATGAGGTGGGACAAGTGGATTAAGTCTCAGTAGGTGAACATTTAGGGAACAGTGAGCATAGTATCATAGGGTTTAGGACAGCTATGGAAAAGGACAAAGAGCAATGCAGAATAAAAATAGCAAATTGTGGGAGGGTCAATTTCAGTGGGGTGAGAACAGATCTGTCCCGGGAAATTTGGAATCAAAGATTGGCAGGAAAACTGTAACTTAACAATGGGCTACGTTTAAAGATGAGATAACTTGAGTACAAACAAAAAACTACTGCGGATGCTGGAAATGCAAAACAAAAACAGAATTACCTGGAAAAACTCAGCAGGTCTGGCAGCATCAGTGGAGAAGAAAAGAGTTGACGTTTCGAGTCCTCACGACCCTTCAACAGAACTGGTTCAACAGTTCTGTTGAAGGGTCGTGAGGACTCGAAACGTTGACTCTTTTCTTCTCTACCGATGCTGCCAGACCTGCTGAGCTTTTCCAGGTAATTCTTTTTTTGTTTAGCTTGAGTACAGTTGAGGTACATTCCCAAGAGGGTAAAGGTAGGTCAAACAAAGTCAGAGCTCCCTGGATGACGAAGCAGAAAAAGGATGCGTATGATAGATGGAAAGTTGATAATTCAAGTGAGAACCATGCTGAATATAGAAAGTTCAAAGGGGAAGTGAAAAAGGAGGAGAGGCAAAGAGAGTACAAGAGGAGACTGGCAACTAACATAAAAGGGAATCCAAATGTCTCCTATTGGCATATAAGTAGTAAAAAGGTGGTAAGAAAAAGGGTTGGTCTAATTAGGGACCTAAAAGGGGATTTACACATGAAGGCGGAGAGCATGGCCAAGATACTAAATGAGTACTTTGCACCTAGAACCATAGAAAAGTTATGGCACAGAAAGAGGCCATTCAGCCCATTGTGTTTGTGCCAGCCGGAAAAAAAATAGCTGCCTATTCTAATCCCACCTTCCAGGTACCTTTTAAATGAGTTGAGGGTTTCTGTCTCCACGACCAAACCAGGCAGTGAATTCCAAACACCCACCACCCTCTGGGTGAAGAAATGTTTCCTCATGTCCCCTCTAACCCTTCTACCAATCACCTTAAATCTGTCTTTATCAATTGATATACCATCCAGGGCCTCAACTACCTCCTCTTTCCTTATGACTTTAGCAATATCTTTTTCTTTGGTAAAGAGCAATTATTAGAAAGTCTGGCATTAGTTACAGGTGATAAATCATGAGATGAGATGCACCCAAGGATACTGAGAGCATAGACAGGCTGATGGAATGGGTGGGCATATGCCAAATAAAATTTAATGCAAAGAAGAGCAAAATGAAACATTTGGTAAGAACAAGAAAGAGAGGCAATATAAAATTAAGGGTTCAATTCTAAAGGGGATGCAGGAATAGAAAGATTTAGAGTGCACAAATCATTGAAGGTGGCAGGGCAGTTTGAGAAAGTGGTGAAAAAGGCATAAGGGATCCTGGGCTTTATAAATAGAAGCACAGATTCCAAAAGCAAGGGAATTATGGTGAACCTTTATAAAATACTGGTTTGACCTCAACTGGAGTATTCTGGGCGCCTCACCTCAGGAAGGTTGTGAAGGCATTAGAGAGGGTGCAAGAACGATTGATGAGAATGGTTCTAGGGATGAGGCACTTCAGCTATTGGATACTTGGGATTGTTCTCTTTGGAGAAAACAAGAGGGGGAGATTTGCTAAATGTATTGAAAATCATGTTCCCATTGGCGAAGGGATTGAAATCCAGAGGACACCTAATTGAAGACAATGGCAAAAGCACGTTCCTTTCTGCTGAAGTGTAATTTAAAAACCAGATGAGCACATTTAAGATAAAACTTTCACTTATGTGAAAGGTGTGGCCAGGACTGTATTCCTAAATGGGCTTGCTTTTCCTCAATAGATGGTTGCCCTTCAGTTGGGATGTTAAGCCAGGCAGAGTAAAGTATCTCTGGACAGAATTCAAAGAGCAGCAAAGAATTCTTAAACTTGGGAAGGACCTTAGGTCACAGTTGGAGTGTTGCATATTATTTTGCCTTGCCATTATGGGATGGATATAAAAGCAATAGACAAGGACATCAGAGATTCTCAAACCAGGGATATAGGGTTAGAAAACAAAAATAAAAATACCTGGAAAAACTCAGCAGGTCTGGCAGCATCTGTGGAGAGGACTCGAAACGCTAACTGTGTTCCTCTCCGTAGATGCTGCCAGACCTGCTGAGTTTTTCCAGGTATTTTATTTTTGTTTTGGATTTCCAGCATCCGCAGTTTTTTGCTTTTATTATATTGATATAAGGTTAGAGTTAGGAAAAGAGAAATGAGAATCTTTTGCACTGGAATTGAGAAGGAATGAACTGAGAGGGGTCTTCAAAGTTATGGCAAAGGAAATGATGATTACTATTAATTGGTGAGATGGCACAAATTCAAGAATTGAAGAGGAGTTCAGAAAAAAATCATGACACAGAGGGTGGTCAGAATGTGTAAATCTCTCTCACAAACCAAGTCCTAATATCAAACAGAAAGTCAGGAATGATCTGCGCTGGGAACATCCAGTTTTCAAATTGGGAGGGCAGGACTGTTACCAAGGAGGCAGAGTCCATAAATCATTTTATATTGAAATCGGTTGCTTGAAAACAGGAATATTAGAAGATAAGGACAGTGAACAGGAGACTGGGATTAGGCCAGGGGAAAATTATCGGTGTAGACTTGATCAGCCAAATGGCCTGATTCTGAGCAGGAACATTACATAATACTTCTGGAGTCCTGATCAACATTCCTAATTACAGATTACATAGTTTAACTAGCCATTCATCTTTTGTTGTTTGAGGGATATTGCTGTTACAGAATGACTGCTGTGCTTGCCTATGTAATAATAGTCACTGCGCTTATTGTACTTACTTAGATGTATATAGAACGGATCCCCTTCTACCTACATGAGGTGCGCAGAAAGTTGATTGAGAGGGAGGTTAGCATTTAAGAAACATCGGAGTCCTCTCATCCCACTCAATCAACCCCACCTCCAGCTACAGAACACTACAGATGGCATTTGATGAAGAACAATCCTAAGAAACACTAGAGGGCAAAAGCAAAATACTGTGGATGTTGGAAATCTGAGAGATGCTGGGGAAGGAGTCTGACAATTTAAAGACAGTGGAGGGGTCGAGAGGGGTGGTGGTGAAGTACAGCTGCGTGTCATCAGTGTATCTGTGGAAGCTGGCACTATGTTTTGGATGATGTTGCCAAGGGGCAGCATATAGATGAGAAATAGGAGGGGAGTAATGAGATCTTGGGGGAACACCAGAGGTAACAGTACAGGAGCAGGAAGAGAAGCCATTGTAGGCTACCATTAGATAGATGAAAATGGAACCAGGCGAGTGCAGTTCCACCCAACTGGGCTACAATACAGAGGCATTAGTGAAGTCTAGTGACAAATGGCTGTCCTATGTTGCACTTCCTCCCCAAACTCTACAGCCCAAATAATGGAAAACCAACCAATCGGTTTTCAATACAGTCATAACTAAAGTAGTGTGATGTTCACAGCATGTCACTGAAAGCACACTCGAATGTTGTACCCCTGTCTTGTCTCTTTACAGATGCTTACTAACCTGTCATGCAGTTCTAATGTTTTTCTTTTTCAATCATGGTGCTTCCTGCTGCTCAGAGAGGGAGGGATTAACTTCTTCGCCTTGCAGTGTTTTGCCGTTTTCTTCTGAACCCTACAGTGTTGCATCTGAGACCAAAACTCAAACAAGGTTTGAGCAGTGGAAAGTTTCCAAAGTTGCACAGTGATTTGTGAATGAAGTGCAGACACACACTCTGCAGTGGTGAAAGGGTTAAAAAGCAGGGCAGGAGTGGAAATGTCGCAAAGCAGTCAGTCTGCTGAGTTGCTGCCTACCCATTTTCTCAGCTTCACCCCATTGCAGTCTGGCAGCCAAGAGGCTGTTGTGCAGCTTGTCACGTCCCATTAGCAGTCTGCGCCGTGTGGTGCGCAGGACACAGGATGCACACAGCAAGGCCAAAGGGAAGGTGTGCCAAGTCCCATACAACGGCTGGTGGAAGTGAACTCCAGCTTTCGACTGATTTATATAAAGCTGCAGGGTTCACAAGTCGGGGAGATTTATCTGTGTTTGTGTATGGAGAGTCTGTAGAAGCTCCTCTTGGGGTTGCTCTGTGCTTTGCAAAGCTTTCCTGGCAGGCTGCCAATATAGAAACCCTCTAGAGGTTATGAAGGGTGTCAGCTAAACTTCAAACTTTTCTTTCTTTCTCTCACTGGAATTGTGACCACCTGTTTCTGATGCTATCCGTATAAGCCTCCAGGCCAGACGCAGGTCACAACTGCCACAGGAAAGGAAACACTGATGAGGAAAAGGGGGGAGCTTGCAACTACCACCCATTATTCTGAGCATGGCCTCCCTGCCCCATCCTCTGGGTTGTTTTATTCACGTATTGGCTTACTCACATCCTAAGCCTGAATGTGACCCTCTAATTGAATCCAAAACTCAATGAACTGGCTCTGTATTTCCCACCTAATCCTAGATTCAGCCATCTCTTCCTCTGCCTTGTGTATTTTTAGCAAAAGACTACAAAATGCAAGAATTTAATTATAAATAACTTTCCCAGTCAGAAAACAACTGAACGTTGTCGCCTGGGACCAGGGTTTCACACGTCAGGTGAAGGTTCCTAAATAGCATTTTTGCTTTCCTGCACACTCACCTGGTTGAACTGCTTTATAATCTCTGTATATTTAGAAAGCAATGAACTTCCTTTCAGCACATATTGTGCACACAGCGCTCCAGTGTGTTATACGTTGGTCAAGAACTTGCCAACTGGTCACCGAAAAAGAGTTTATTTAAAATTTGTATTCTGAATGAATGACAGGGATAACTATTCTCGATTGCATCAGAGTGAAGTACATTCCTTCACATCCAGTCCTGCCCAACACTGCCCCCACTTTGCCCATGGCACAGTCAATAATTCCCTCCCTTCTGGTTGTCAATGCTTCTCCACAAGCACTACCATCTGTCTGTAGAGCTGCAATCATTACTGAAGAGGGGAGAGACCGAGTCAGAAGTTCATCATGTGATGACAATGATCTTTCAGAACAAGCACTGAGCCACATGGGCAACAGTGCTCTACATTTACACTATACACCAGTTTCTCCTCACTATCCTTGCCTATTCTCCCACAACCAGTCTCTCACAACACCAACTTGCCACCCCCTTCCACTCACTCCATCGCCAGAACTCTCCTATCTACCTCACCACTTATCACCCTCCACCCATTGACCAAATTGCTTGTCTCTTCCCCCTCCTACCCTCTGCGCACCCAGCCCCCTTTCCCTCCCTCTACACCCCCAACCCCTCCTCCCTCCCACTTTCCACTAGGTCCCTCTCTAACTCCCCCTCCCTATCTCTTGCTGTGCCATCTGCTCCCTCCCTCTCACCCCCTGCGTAACCAGCCTCCTCTCTCTCCCACTGCGCCACCAGCCCCTTCTCCCTCCCACCCGCCGTGTCACAAGCTCCTTCTCCACCTTCCCACTGATCACTAGCCTCTGCACCATTCTGTTAATCTGGCTTCATTCCCATCATGGTGTGCATCTGGACCCACTCTCCCGCTGGTCTGAATTCACCACTTCTTTTTCCTCACATGGAGCCACTCCAGGATTCCTCCCCACTGCTGCAATAACGGGGTGGCCTGGGTGCCAGATTGGAGGATAGCTTGGACATTTTCAAAAGAAAAAAGTCCCTCAGTATTTGTTGGCTAAATCTATTTTGTTCTAAACAAAGTTTACTCACACTACACTTGCTTTCCACTTTGCGAATCTGGCTCTATAATATTTGTGTGAGCTTGTGTAACTGATAGCAATACCACCCGAAACAACCTTACACAGGCAAAGCCGCATCAGAGTGAAACAGCTTTATACGATCATCTCAGCAGTCACACTCCACTGAAGTCGGTATCAGCTACTTCACTATCTGCTGATACACAGTATGGGATTAGAATAGATAGCCACTGAGGAGCTAGCTCTGGTACAGAACTAATTGGCCAGATGGCCTCCCTCTGTGTTGTAATCTCGATGATTCTACGCATTTCTTGACTGGGTAGTACAAGCATGAGTGGGGAATATTACAGTAATGAAGCAACATCTTTACTACAGAAAGATGGAATGTTACATTTAAATAAAGGGCCTACTTAAAGAAATATTTCCACAACAAACAGCGCCAATGGATTTCTCCACCTAATTAAAATCTATATATTGAAATTCACCTAATTCTAACATCACCAGGTCAGAAGATATCCAGGTGGCAGGCGGTCGAGTATGATCAACTGAACCAGAAGGCCAACCACACAATCAGCTATCAATCTAACATTTTCTGAGTTCATCACCCTTGATGTACAATGGATAATGGGGTTCACAATGGAATATATTAGCTGAGTGTGGCAACTGGAAGTACAATCCCACCCCCCCATCTCCAGAAAACTGTGATATGGTCTCACCAGTGCCAAGCACCCACTGGTAGGAGGTCACTCATAAATGAGCCAAAACAACAGGATGCATTTTATTGCCTATACCTTGGGGAAGCCTCTTGCTGAAGGAACTATTCACACCACCTCCATTTCTCTAATGCTTATTTCCAATGCCTGACTGAGATAATATTTTACATCATCTAACAATCTCCCATTTCCCCTGCAAGAGGTCACAGGCCATTTACTCAATTCTTGTCTCCGTCTGAGGGTACCTGTTTATTCCCCTTGCCATCACATTTCCTCTGATATTAAAATACTTGTCACAATTCCACACGAGCTTCTGGTACACATCAGAATTATATTCACTCCCAAGATTAGGGGAGGATCTAATTGTTGTGCACAAACCAATATTTTTTTTTTATCATTGCACTAAAAAAACCCACGATCTTTTAAGGTTGCTGTCCGCAGTCCCCTTTGCTGGAATCCTACATCAGGATCTGGGGCTGCTGTGACATTATATGTCAGGAATGAGACACATTTTTTCAGCTCAACAATTACCAAACTTTCAGCTGTGCCAGGAATGTCATGCCCCAGTCACTGATCCTACCTCCTTTCCTGGCTACTCACTGACGTGTAGGTCGGTGTCATTTTTAACCCTGAGGTGACCATCAAATCTTATAACCTGCCATGGCTGTCCTCTCACTTCCATGTCTGTAACATTACCTGCCTACATATCTTACTCCGACATCAATGAATCCTTCATCACCTGCCAATGCCCCTACCTCACTTCCCCCTGACATCAATGAATCCTTCCATCTACCCATATCCATATCCCACTCCCCTATACTGAATCCTTCATCATCTTCCCACAACCCTATCTCAATACCCTATCAATGAATCCTTCATCCACTGTCCACGCCTCTACCCCACTCCCTAAGAAATGAAACCATCATCCACACCAACACTTCAGGGTGTCATTTCTTCAGTGCCCTTTCTTCTACAAATTCGAACTCACCCAGAACTCTGCAGCTTATATCCTACCTGGTGTAAACTTCCACTCACTCATCCTTATCCATTCGCAGCAATCTTCAGCCAGAAGTACCGAGTGGATGATCCATCTCGGCTTCCTCCGGAGGTCACCAGCATCATAGCTGCCAGTCTTCAGCCAATTCGATTCACTCCACGTGATATCAAGAAACGGCTGAAGGCACTGGATACTGCAAAGGCTATGGGGCCTGACAATATTCTGGCTATAGTACCGAAGACTTGTGCTCCAGAACCTGCTGCAGCCCTAGCCAAGCTGTTCCAGTACACCTACAACACTGGCATCTACCCGCCTATGTGGAAAATTGCCTAGGTATGTCCTCTACACAAAAAGCAGGACAAATCCAACCCGGCCAATTACCACCCCATCAGTCTACTCTCCATCATCAGTAATGTAATGGAAGGGGTCATCAACAGTGTTATCAAGCGGCACTTGCTTAGCAATAACCTGCTCACTGACACCCAGTTTGGGTTCCGCCAGGGCCACTCATCTCCTGACCTCATTACAGCCTTGGTTCAAACATGGACAAAAGAGCTGAACTCCCGAGTGGAGGTGAGAGTGACTGCCCTTGACATCAAGACCGCATTTGACCAAGTGTGGCATCAAGGAGCCCTAGCAAAACTGGGGTCAATGGGAATCAGGGGGAAAACTCTCCGTTGCTGGAGTCATTCTGAGCACAAAGGAAGATGGTTGTGGCTGTTGGCAGTCAGTCATCTCAGCTCCAGGACATCACCGCAGGAGTTCCTCAGGGTAGTTTCCTGGACCCAACCATCTTCAGCTGCTTCATCAATAACCTTCCTTCCATCATAAGGTGGGGATGTTCGCTGATGATTGCACAATGTTCAGCACCATTCACGACTCCTCAGATACTGAAGCAGTCCATGTCCAAATGCAGCAAGACCTGGACAATATCCAGGTTTGGGCTGACAAGTGGCAAGTAACATTCGCACCACACGAGTGTCAGGCAATGATCATCTCTAACAAGAGTGAATCCAACCATCACCCCTTAACATTCAATGGCATTACCATGACTGAATCCCCCACTATCAACATCCTGGGGGTTACCATTGACCAGAAACTGAACTAGCCATATAAATACTGTGGCTACAAGAGCAGGTCAGAGGCTAGGAATCGTGCAATGAGTTACTCATCTTCTGACTCCCCAAAGCTTGTCCACCATCTACAAGGTACAAGTCAGGAGTGCGTTGGAATATTCCCCACTTGCCTGGATGAGTGCAGCTCCCACAATACTAAAGAAGCTGGACACCGTCCAGGACAAAGCAGTCTACTTGATTGGCACCACATCCACAAACATTCACTCCCTCCACCACTGACGCACAGTGGCAGCAGTGTGCACCATCTACAAGATGCACTGCAGGAATTCACCAAGGCTCCTTCAACAGCACCTTCCAAACCCACGACCACTACCACCTAGAAGGACAAGGGCAGCAGATAGATGGGAACAGCACCACCTGGAGGTTCCCCTCCAAGTAACTCACCATTCTGACTTGGAAATATATCATCATTCCATCACTGTCGCTGGGTCAAAATCCTAGAACTCCTTTCCTAACAGCTCTGTGGGTGTGCCTGCACCACATGGGCTGCAGCAGTTCAAGAAGGCAGCTCACCACCACCTTCTCAAGGGCAACTAAGGATGGGCAATAAATGCTGGCCCAGCCAGCGAAGCCCACATCCTGTGAATGAATTTTTTAAAAAACTTCTCCATTGGCTCCTTATTTCCCAACTGATTGTCTTGCCCTCAATTCCAGATCCCTCTATGAACTCTGTTCCTCTCTGCAATCTTCTCCAGTTTATGTCCCAACACAGACCAGACCCCCCCACACTTCCATCTCTGGTTTACTGTGTGCTTACCCACCTTTTGCCCCAACATCACAGAGAAGTCTTAAGGCAGAAGCCTTGCTCTGAAACTCTCTCCCCAAGCCTCTCAATGTCACCCATAAGTTTCTTCTTCGATCCTGCCTTTTGTCGTCTCCTTCTTTGAGCCTTTAAATCACTTTAAATGTTTTGCTGCATGGAACGTTAAACACCTCTAATTAAATCGCCCTGTTATCTTCTCTGTTCTAATGAAAACAGCCCCAGTTTTTCTAGTTGTTGAATTTTTATTTCCTCATACCTGGCAGTTTCCTAATG
Organism: Cetorhinus maximus; assembly: GCF_964194155.1. Taxonomy (NCBI): domain Eukaryota; kingdom Metazoa; phylum Chordata; class Chondrichthyes; order Lamniformes; family Cetorhinidae; genus Cetorhinus; species Cetorhinus maximus. Next base: position 26,112,306 of record NC_135887.1, on the reverse strand, counting down.
AAAAAAGAAGTTGTTGTATTTAAAAACTACCCACAGTCTCTTGATCATACTAAGATTTTTCATAGATTCACCATTATATCTCCACAGTTATATTCTATAGCTCATGCCATCAAACCCAGAACTAATTTGGGTTGTTGACTTATGAGTATACCTTACCCAGAGCTCTTAAACATTTGTAGATTCACAGTTGCATTCTTTATCCATCTAAATGCTTTTACTATTCTACAAGAGATGGAAATCTCAGCTAGTATGCGATATTTCCCAAACTCTGCACCTGGAAACCTGAAAGTGTTTCAATGGGCTGCAAAAAAAAGGACCTCCTGTGTTGCCACAGGAACTCTATGCTACTATCAGGTTTCAATGGCAAAGCCATAGTCTCAGTCACACACTCTGAATGATCCCACAGACTGGCCACACGGAAAGTAAACCCAACATTCTGTGACACTCTGACACAACAGGGTCTGTACAGACAGCTAGACTCGATGGCACTTGGAGCTTGACCAGGCAGCAATGCAAGGATTGTATTCCTCAAAGGAAATTAAAAAGTCAAGGACAAAGATTTGCTGGAGACCAGCTCTGTTTGTTCAGACTCCATGTAGCTGTACTCCTCCTCCTCCTCCCTCCTTCCTTCCTTTAGCCCCTCATCGTCAAAGATGACAGATAAACATCTGGAAGCTCAGACATGTAATGAGCTGGTAATGCAGCCATTACAAATGGAGAGACGGGTTCAGGCACTGAAAAAGTAAAGATCCAGAGTCCAACCATTGTGGGAACCATATGATACTGCTATTCAAACTGGTCAAACTGTACCAAACTTGGCAGGAACAAATTGCTATAAACTAGGGCTCCCAAACTTTTTTTTGTTGAACTTCACTTTGTAGAGACTCATGTCTGAAAACAGCATTTTGCATAGAACAAGAGGATTTTATTTTTTTGATGAAGATTTATGATAGAAACTTATTTAAATAGCACAGTACTAATAATAACTTGCATTCATATAGTGCCTTTAATCTAGTAAAATGTCCCAAGGCTCTTAAATCATTTCTATGCGACTGAATGAACATAAAAGAACACTTTATGACGCCCCCTTATCTCACTGAATAGGATGAGCCTGTTTGCTGCTCGTACAGAGCATGTGGAATCAGGGCTTTGAGTTCTGAGTTTCACTCACAAATCTATCTCTGCACTCATTCAGCTTCTAGGGCCTCTGGATGATCTTTCAGGCCTCAACAAATTTATAATTGAAACTATATCATTGTAATTGAATGAAAATTAGCTGTCGAGAAAAGCTGAGCATTCCACACTGCATAAAATCAAGCTTTCAGTAATACTTCGCTGTCCCTGAAATGAGAAGTCCTGACAGAAATGTTTGCAAGCATTTTATCTCATTTTATATTCATAAAGGAGCTTGCTACAGGAAAGTATTATTGTACACATATAGGTCTAAAAGTAACATAACCTCGGTTTTCACAACATACTCAATTACCTGCATTAAATGCACTTTCACATTCTAAATTCAACTGCACTTAATTTTGTTTATGGAATCTTACAACACAGGAGGCCATTCAGCCCATCATGTCTCTGTTGGCTCTTTGAATGAGCTATCCAATCAGTCTCACTCTATATGTTCTGCTCACATAATCCTGCAAATGTTTCCTTTTCAAGTATTTATCCAGTTCCATTTTGAAAGTTATTATTGAATCCGCTACCACTGCCCTTTCAGGCAGCACATTCCAGATTATAACAGCACACTGTGTAAAAAAAAAGGTCCTCATTTCCCCTCTAAGTTCCATGTATCCTATGTTCCTAAATGTAATGGTAGAGACTGCCAAATGTAGAATGCCAAATCAAATTACAATGCAAAAGGAGAGCTAACGGTATGATCAAAGCAAAGCTCTTAAGTAAAAGACAGCATGGGCGAGGCCTATGTCATGAGTGGATTGTTAAATGATTTTTTTGGCCTCTGTATTGATTAGTGCTGGCAATGTTGATGTTCATAGTCCTGTGACTGAGTCAGGAGTGGATACAGCTGAAATCCCAGCTATCATGAACAAACTAGGACTAAAACAGAGGAAGCGGCAGGCCCCAAAGAATATCGCCGTAAATTCCATTAGAAGTGAGAGCATAGAGGCAATGCTATGGTGGAAAATTTGCAAAGTTGTTATTTTTAATATAAAGATGGAAGGTCAATTTCTGTCGAGTTGGGTGCGGTTCTGAGCATCACCAGCAAAAGCCACCAAACAGGCAGCCAATTGGCACGAGGTCAGTGATTGATCCCGTAGGTAAAAATGTCACTACACCCTGTACCTAATCCTGTGGATATAAACGTCATTGAGCCCTGTACCCGATCCCACAGGTATAAACGTCAATGTGCCCTGTACCCGATCCCACGGGAATAAACGTTATTGTGCCCTGTACCCGATCCCACAGGTATAAACGTCAATATACCCTACACCCGATCCCGCAGGTATAAGCATCAATGTGCCCTGTACCCGATCCCACGGGTATAAACGTCAATGTGCCCTGTATCCGACCCCGCGGATATAAACGTCATTGTGCCCTGTACCCGATCCCACGGTATAAACGTCATTGTGCCCTGTACCCGATCCCGCAGGTATAAACGTCATTGTGCCCTGTACCCGATCCCACGGGTATAAACGTCATTGTGTCCTGTACCCGATCCCATGGGTATAAACGTCATTGTGCCGTGTACCCGATCCCACGGGTATAAACGTCATCGTGCCCTGTACCCGATCCCACGGGTATAAACGTCATCGTGCCCTGTACCCGATCCCACAGGTATAAACGTCATCGTGCCCTGTATCTGATCCCACGGGTATAAACGTCATCGTGCCCTGTATCTGATCCCACGGGTATAAACGTCATTGTGCCCTGTACCCGATCCCACGGGTATAAACATCATCGTGCCCTGTACCCGATCCCACGGGTATAAACGTCATTGTGCCCTGTACCCGATCCCACGGTATAAACGTCATTGTGCCCTGTACCCGATCCCGCAGGTATAAACGTCATTGTGCCCTGTACCCGATCCCACGGGTATAAACGTCATTGTGTCCTGTACCCGATCCCATGGGTATAAACGTCATTGTGCCGTGTACCCGATCCCACGGGTATAAACGTCATCGTGCCCTGTACCCGATCCCACGGGTATAAACGTCATCATGCCCTGTACCCGATCCCACAGGTATAAACGTCATCGTGCCCTGTACCCGATCCCACGGGTATAAACGTCATCGTGCCCTGTATCTGATCCCACGGGTATAAACGTCATCGTGCCCTGTACCCGATCCCACGGGTATAAACGTCATCGTGCCCTGTACCCGATCCCACGGGTATAAACGTCATTGTGCCCTGTACCCGATCCCGCGGGTATAAACGTCATTGTTCCCTGTACCTGATCCCGGGGGTATAAACGTCATTGTTCCCTGTACCTGATCCCGCGGATATAAGCGTCATTGTGCCCTGTACCCGATCCCACGGGTATAAACGTCATCGTGCCCTGTGCCCGATCCCACGGATATGAACGTTATTATGCCCCATACCCGATCCTGCGGGTATAAATGTCATTGTGCCCTGTACCCGATCCCACGGGTATAAACATCATTGTGCCCCGTACTCGATCCCGGGGGTATAAACGTCATTGTGCCCTGTACCCGATCCCGGGGGTATAAATGTCATTGTGCCCTGTACCCGCTCCCACGGGTATAAACATTATTGTGCCCCGTACTCGATCCCGGGGGTATAAATGTCATTGTGCCCTGTACCCGATCCCACGGGTATAAACATCATTGTGCCCCGTACTCGATCCCGGGGGTATAAATGTCATTGTGCCCTGTACCCGATCCCACGGGTATAAATATCATTGTGCCCTGTACCCGATCCCGCGGGTATAAACGTCATTGTGCCCTGTACCTGATCCCGTGGGTATAAACGTCATTGTGCCCTGTACCCGATCCCACGGGTATAACGTCAAAGTGCCCTGTACCCAATTCCACAGGTATAAAGGTCATTGTACCCTGTACCTGATCTCGTGGGTATAAACGTCATTGCACCCTGTACCTGATCCCGTGGGTATAAACGTCAATGTATCCTATACCCGATCCCGTGGGTATAAACGCCATTGTACCCTGTACCTGATCCCGTGGGTATAAACGTCATTGTACCCTGTACCTGATCCCGTGGGTATAAACGTCATTGTGCCCTGTACCCGATCCCACGGGTTTTCTGCCTGGGAGCTAGATTAAAATTTACCCCAATTTACAAGATTCCAATCTTCAATGAAGTTGAAACGCATGGTCCTTGGGCATCTATGGCAAGAAAGCGTTTTAGCCTTCTTTAAAGGAGATGATTCAGGGCGTTAAAAGATAATTGCAATAAATCAAAGGAGTAAGGCTTCACAATAACTAAGAAACTAACTTGAGGCTGCAAGAGCTAAGTTTGGGGTTGATGTAATTGCTGTCAGAGTTGTGTGTCTATATTCTCAGAAAGCTTTTGTTGAGGCCCTACACGAAAGGTTTATGACTAAAGTAAAAATTCATGGGATGAAGGAGATCTCTGTAAACTGGATAATTACTTGCCCAGATATTAGGAAACAACATATTCTAAATAGAAGGTCTCAGCTGATGAACCATATCAACCTCAGGAAAAGCAGTGAGTGTTAAGATGTAGAGATTGTTCAGAGAGACTAAGTGGTTCACTTCATAGTACATTCTAATGGTTTTACTTCATCGAATCTCTCATTTGTAAATTTGCATTTTCTATCCCCTTTTTATAAAGTGCACCAACTGAACACTGCTGATAGCTGTGTTAAGATGACAAACTGAGACTGATGCCAGTACCGCAGGGTACAAATTGCTGTTCAGAAGGTAAATACAGAGAAAACAATGACCAAAGCATATGTGAGAGTTGGTGAATTTTGATCCATTTCACAGGCCACCTGAATCCAAATCAACATCTGCTGGCTCAAATACAAGTCCACATATCTCTTATAACAGACACAAATTAACTGGCTCATTGTTCCACATAGTTTTTTCACTGGAATTTGTTGCTTCCATTTCTGCCATTAGCTAGGTTAAGTGATTGGGCAAAGATCTGGCAGATGGAGTTTAATGTGGGAAAATGTGAAATTGTCTATTTTGGCAGGAAGAATAAAAGAGAAGCACATTATCTAAATGGTGAGAGATTGCAGAGCTCTGAGGTGCAGAGGATCTGGGTGTCCTAGTGCATGAATCACAAAAGACCAGTATGCAGGTACCGCAAGTAATTAGGAAAGTTAATAGAATGTTATCATTTATTGTGAGGGGAATTGAATACATGAGTAGGGAGGTTCTGCTTCAGTTGTACAGGGCATTGGTAAGACCACATTTGGAGTACTGTGTACAGTATTGGTCACCTTATTTAAGGAAGGTTGTCAATGCATTGGAAGGAATTCAGAGAAGGTTTACCAGGCTATAACTGGAATGAGTGGGTTGTCTTATGAGGAAAGCCTGGACAAGCTAGACTTACATACGCTGGAGTTTAGAAGAGTAAGAGGTGACTTGATTGAAACATATAAGATCCTGAGGAGTCTTGACAGGGTGGATGTGGAGAGGATGTTTCCTCTTGTGGGAGGATCTAGAACTAGGGGTCACTGTTTAAAAATAAAGGGTCGCCCATTTAAAACAGAGATGAGGTGAAATGTTTTTATTCAGAGGGTCGTGAGTCTTTGGAACTCTTCCTGAAAAGGTGGTGGAAGCAGAGTCTTTAAATATTTTTAAGACAGAGGTGGATAGATTCTTGGTAAGCAAGGGTGCGATAGGTTATTTGACAGGTGGGATGCAGATTTCCAGTTACTATCAGATCAGAAACTGCTGGAAGAGCTCAGCAGGCCTGACAGCATCTGTGGAGAGAGAAACAGAGTTGACGTTTCGAATCCGTATGACCCTTCTTGAGATCTGAAGAAAGTCATACAGACTCGAAACGTCAACTCTGTTTCTCTCTCCACAGATGCTGTCAGGCCTACTGAGTTCTTCCAGCATTTTCTGTTTTTGTTCCCACCTCACATTTCTCCACATTGTATTCCATCTGTCAAACTTTTGCCCACTCGTTTAGCCTCTCCAAATCCCCTTGAAGTGTCTTTGCCTCCTCCTCACAACTCACACTTCCACCTGGTTTTTGTCATCTGCAAATATGGAAATATTACATTTAACTCCCACATCCAAATCATTGGTATAGATTGCGAATGCTGGGGCCCAAGCACTGATCCTTGCAGTACCCCACTAGTCACAGCCTGCCAATCTGAAAATGACGCATTTATTCCTACTATGTTTTCTGTCCAGTAACCAGTTCTCAGTCCATGCCAGTATATTACCCCAAATCCCATGTGCTCTAATTTTATTTACCAACCTCTTGTGTGGGATCTTTATCAAAAGCTTTCTGAAAATCTAAATATCCCACATCCACTGGTTCCTCCTTATCTATTTGCTAGTTACATTCTCAAAAAACTCCAACAGTTTTGTTAAACCTGATTTTCCTTTCATAACTCCATGTTAACTCTGCCCAAACCTACCATTATTTTCTAAGGGTTCTGTTATCACATCCTTTATTAAGATTCTAGCATTATCCCTACTATTGATATCAGGCTAACAAGTCTGTAGTTCCCAGTTTTCTCTCTCCCTCCTTTTCTTAAACAGTGGGGATACATTTGCCACCTTCCAATCTGTAAGTATCCGTTCCAGAATCTATAGAAATTTGAAAGATAATCACCAATGAATCCACTATCTCTGCAGCCACCTCTTTCAACACTCTGGGATGTAGACCATCAGGTCCATGGGATTAATCAACTTTCAGCCCCATTAATTTTTCTGTTATTTTCACTAATATTATCTTGCAGTTCCTCGTTTACAGTCGTCCCTTTATTCTCCATTATTTCTGGGGGGTTTTTAGTATTTTCCTCCATGAAGACAGACATGAAGTACTTGTTTAGTTTCTCTACCATTTCCTAATTCCCCATTATAAATCCTCCTAACTCCGCTTACAATGGACTCACATTTGTTTTTGTTATTTTTTTCCTTTTTACACATGTACAGAAGCTATTTCAGTCCATTATTATGTTTCTCACCAGTTTACTCTCATATTCTATCTTCCCTTTTTAAAACTTTTTCTTGGTCCTTCTTTGCAGAATTCTCAAATGCTCCTAATTGTCAGGCTTACCATTTTTTTTGGCAACTTTATGCTCCTCTTCCTTTGATCTAATGCAATCCTTAGTTTCATTTGTTAGCCACGGTTGGAACACTTTCCTTGCTTTATTTTTGTGCATTGAAGGAATATATTTTTGTTGTAAACTATGTATTAGTTCTTTAATTGTTAGCCATTGCCTGTCTACTGTTACACCTTTTAACATAATTTCCTAATCGAATATAGCCAATTTGCCCTTCATACCTTGATAGTTTCTGTTGTTTAGATTTCAGACCCTCATCTCTGATTGAACTACATCACTTTAAAACTTAATGTAAAATTTTATCATATAATGGCCACTGTTTCCTAAAGGCTCCTTTACAACAAGATTATTAATTAGCCCTTTCACATTATGCAATACTGAATCCAAAATAGCCTGTTCCCTAGTTGGTTCCTCAATGTGCTGCTCCAAAAAACCATCTTGCATACATTTTTAAAAATTCATTCATGAGGTGTGGGCGAAACTGGCTGGGCCAACATTTATTGCCCATCCCTAATTGCCCTTGAGAAGGTGGTGGTGAAGTGCCTTCTTGAACCGCTGCAGTCCATGTGGTGTAGGTACACCCACAGAGCTCGTAGGGAGGGAGTTCCAGGGTTTTCATCCAGCAACAGTGAAGGAATGGCTATATATTTCCAAGTCAGGATGGTGAGTGGCTTGGAGGGGAACTTGCAGGTGGTGATGTTCTAATGTGTCTGCTGCCCTAGTCCTTTTAGATGGTAGTTGTTGTGGGTTTGGAAGGTGCTGTCTTAGGGACTTTAGTGAGTTTCTGCAGTGCATCATGTAGATAGTACACACTGCTGCTACTGCGTGGTGGAGGGAGTGAATGTTTGCAGATGTGGTGCCAATCAAGCGGGCTGCTTTGTCCTGGACAGTGTCAAGCTTCTTGAGTGTTGTGGGAGCTGCACTCATCCAGGCAAGTGGAGAATATTCCATCACACTGCTGACTTGTGCCTTGCAAATGGTGGACAGGCTTTGGGGAGTCAGGAGGTGAGTTACTCGTCACAAGATTCCTAGCCTCTGACTTGCTCTTGTAGCCACAGTATTTATATGGCTAGTCCATTTCAGTTTCTGGTCAATGGTAACCTCAGGATGTTGATAGTGGAGGATTCAGTGATGGCAATGCCATTGAATGTCAAGGGATGATGGTTAGATTCTCTCTTGTTGGGGATGGTCATTGCCTGGCACTTGAGTGGCGCCAATTTTACTTGTCACCTGTCAGCCCAAGCCTGGATATTTTCCAGGTCTTGCTGCATTTGGACATGGACTGCTTCAGTATCTGAGGAGTTGTGAATGGTGCTGAATCATCAGCGAGCATCCCCACTTCACACCTTATGATGGAAGAAAGGTTATTGATGAAGCAGCTGAAGATGATTGAGCCTAGGGCCAATGTGTAAATTGTTAACTAATTTGTCAATTAGGTAATAATTGACACAGCTAAATTAATAGAAAACAAAAACAAAAGTAAAAATACCTGGAAAAACTCAGCAGGTCTGACAGCATCTGCGGAGAGGAATACAGTTAACGTTTTGAGTCCGTATGACTCTTCAACAGAACTAAGGAAAAATAGGAGAGAGGTGAAATATAAGCTGGTTTAAGTGGTGGGGGGGGGGGGGGGGGGGGGGAGACAGGTAGAGCTGGATAGAGGGTCAGTGATAGGTGGAGATTGCCAAAAGATGTCATAGACAAAAGGGCAAAGAGGTGTTGACGGTGGTGATATTAGCTAAGAAATGTGCTAATAGGTGACATTAAGGGTAGAAAGCAGGACAAGCAAGGTACAGATAGCTCTTGTGGGGGTGGGGTGGGGGGGGGGAAGGGATCAAAATAGGCTAAAAGGTAGAGATAAAACAATGGATGGAAATACATTTAAAAATAATGGAAATAGGTGGGAAAAGAAAAATCTATATAAATTATTGGAAAAAAGGGGGATCGGAAAGGGAGTGGGGGTGGAGGAAAGAGTTCATGATCTAAAATTGTTGAACTCAATATTCAGTCCGGAAGGCTGTGAAGTGCCTAGTCGGAAGATGAGGTGCTGTTCCTCCAGTTTGCGTTGAGCTTCACTGGAACATTGCAGCAGGCCAAGGACGGACATGTTGGGCATGAGAGCAGGGCGGAGTGTTGAAATGGCAAGCGACAGGGAGATCTGGGTCATGTTTGCGGACTCTTAAATTAATAGAAAGTTGCACTCATCTAGCTTGGAGACTAGGAAGAAAACTCACCAACCGCTGGAGGCTGAAAAAAGTACAAATAAGGAGCACCTCCTTCCCTCCGTGCACCAAATTCCCAACTCCTCACTCAATCTACGTCTCACTCTGGCATAGTTTTGTGTCAGTGTGCCCCTCTCTGTGTGCAGGTTTAAAATCTCTCTGCTCATAGAGAGCCTCTGATGGCTCACTAGCTAGCTTAGCTTTCTGCTACAGTAATTAACATCTATTTAGGGCAACTACTTTCAGCTCATTGACAACTTCAGCAGCCCCCTGTTTAATGATGCTATTCAAAAATAATATTTGAAAGCAAGAACCTAACTCTTAATCTAAATTTAAAGTTAAAAAAGCTTACAAGAAGTTCCTACCTGAATGAAATTCCCAACTCCTCACTCAAGCTATGTTTCACTCAGACATAGTCTGGTATCCACAGGCTCCTTTCTGCCTCAGCAGGGTGTCTGATACATATAGAAACGGATCCCCACATTTACTAACATCTAAACCAAATTACTGGGAGACCCACATATGGACAATTTCACACCTCTTTTATTCTTTCGTGGGATGCAAGTGTCATTGGCAAGGCCTCAGCTGATGAACCTCAGGCCAGCATTTGCTGCCAATCCTGAATTGCCCTTGAGAAGGGGTAGTGAACCCAATATTGTGTGCACTCATTTTGCCTATACAGACAAACCACATTAACATAAATCTAGGGAGCTTTGCCATAGCATGGTCAATGCACTGAAACTGACTATTCGCAGAGTGATTATGGTACTTTGACCAGCCCCCTGTGGCACATTTGTACCTCCAAGTCCCACTGATGATCCAAGTTGGTTTAACCAGGCAATGATTGACAGTACCCCAGGATGCTGTCAAACTGTCTGGCTTGGGTATCAGATTAACAAATCTGCTTTGGAGGGTTGACTTAGCTTGAATCTTCATTGTCAATTTGAACCAACTCAATCCAGAGCTTGCATGGATGAATTTTAACAGGAGATCATAACTGACTTTACTGAGACAAGGGTGTATCAAGGGAGTTGTTTAGCAGGGCAGCAGTGATAAGTGCAAAGCACAGAGGAGGAGTCATTGGGAGCTAGAGGGAATTAGTGAAACAGTGGGAGATGAAGGTTACTGAAATCACAGAAAAGTTACAGCACAGAAAGATGCCATTGAGCCCATCATGTTGGTGCCAGCTGAAAAAACTAGCCGCCCATTGTATTCCCACCTTCCAGCACTAGGTCCATAGCCTTGCAGGTTACAGCACTTCAGGTGCAGATCCAGGTATGTTTAAAATGAGCTGAGGGTTTCTGCCTTAACCAGCAACTCGGGTAGTGAATTGCAGATGCCTACCACCCTCTGGGTGAAAAAGATTTTCCTAATGTCCCCTCTAACCTTTCTACCAATCACCTTAAATCTGTGCCACCTGGTAATTGACCTCTCAGCTAAGGGGAAACAGGGCATTCCTGACTACCCTACTTAAGCTCCTCATAATTTTGTACACCTCAATCAAGTCACCCCTCAGTCGCCTCGTTCTAAGGAAAACAACACGAGCCTGTCCAATCTTTCCTCATAGCTGCAGTTTTCAAGCCCTGGCAACATTCTTGTAAAATAAGAGCAAAATACTGCGGATGCTGTAAGTCTGAAATACAAACAGAAGATTCTGGAAAAACTCAGCAGGTCTGGCAGCATCTGTGGCCTAACCAGTGTTTTATACAGTTCCACCATGAGATCCCTGCTTTTGTATCCTATATCTCATCCAATAAAGGAAAGCATTCCATATGCTTTCTTCACCACCTGTTCTGCCACCTTCAGGGATCCATGGACATGCACTCCAAGGTCTCTCACTTCCTCTACCCCTCTCAATATCCTTTCATTTATTGAGTATTCCCTAGCTTTGTTTGCCCCCCAAATGCATTACCTCACACTTCTCCTGATTGAATTCCATTTGCCAATTTTCCACCCACTCAATCAAATCATTGATATAATTCTGTAGTCCAAAGCCATCCTCTTCACTATCAAGTGCACAGCCTATTTTTGTGCCATCTGCAAATTTCCCAATTATGCCTCCCATATTTAAGTCTACGATGACTTTCACTACCCTCATCAATCCTCCTTGTTACTTCCCCAAAAAATTCCATTAAGTAAATCACAGCTTTCCCTTAACAAAACCATGTTCACTATCCGTGGTTAATTAATTAGATAGGTTAATTGGTAGTGGCTGTGGTAGACAAGGAGAAGTGATAGAAAATGGAGCTGATGAGGTCCTTTGAGTTAGCGAGGGCATGGGTGAGCTTATGGGAGACCAGGAGCATAAACAAATCACATGAGAAGCAGCCAAGGGAACTAAGGTGGAGGTTGAATTTGCTAATCATGATGTACAAGGGGAGAGATCTCCAACAAGGAAGCTGGCACAGGACTTGTGAGGGCAGTAGTGGTGGAAAGGGTGAGGCAAGTCTATTCCAAGGACAGTTGGAGAACTTGGTGGGACTTTAGATGGTACACACAGCAAAAAAAGTAGCCTAGTGAGGAGACTATAGAACCATAGAAAAGTTACAGCACAGAAGGAGGCTATTCAGCCCATCTTGTCCATGCCAGCCCAAGGACACCCAGGTGCCCTTTCTAATCCCACCTTCCTGCCCGCAGCTTACAGCACTTAAGGTGCAGATCCAGGTACTTTTTAAAAGAGTTTCTGCCTCTACCACCAACTTGGGCAGCGAATTCCAGACACCCACTACCCTCTGCGTAAAAAAGTTCTTCCTCATGTCCCCCCTACACTTTCTGTCACTTATCTTGAATCCATGTCCCCTGGTTCTAGAATTCTCCACCAAGGGAAACAATTTTATCCTGTCCACTCTACCTATTCTCCTCATAATTTTGTACACCTCAATCAAATCACCTCTCAGCCTTCTTTGTTCTAAGGAAAATAACCCCAACCTATCCAATCTCTCCTCGTAGCTTTTCTAACTCTGGCAACATTCTTGTAAACCCCCTCTGCACTCTCTCCAGAGCTATTACATCCTTCCTGTAATGTGGTGACCAGAACTGCACACAATACTCCAGTTGTGGCCTCACCAGTGTTTTATCTATGATGAGATAGAAGGAATTATTAATCATAAATCAAGTTTCTGGTTATTTTGTTAGTGTCAAAAGACCCTTCCACAACAAGGTTACAGATGATAAGGGTTTTATTTGCGAGGATACTCCAGTGGCTAAAATATGGGCAATGGTTGATGACCCACTGCTGGAACTTGAATGGAGACAGTGGCAGCTGACAGGGAGTGGGGTGGAGTGTAGGTTAGAGAAATGGCCAAAACAACCATAAGGAGTGGGGGGGGAAGGCAGTAGTGGTTGCTGTTCTGCGTCAATTTGTCCCGAGTACCTGCATGAAGAATATCAAGGGTGAAGTGAAGGGAAGGTGGGCTTATCAACAAAGGTTGAAGGTGTGCTGGTGACAGCAAGAGAACAGCTCTTCTGGACAGCAGGATCAGGGTGGTTGGGGTGAGGGCAGAAGGGGGAACGTTGTTTAAAGGAAAAAAAAGTGCAAAGGGAATTCGAGGAGGGAGGAGGTCAGAGAGGAAGGGAACTAAAATCAGGCTGGGACAAGGCTGATCATGGTGACAGCAGCCAATGTGTGCATGTGGATGAATACAGGAAAACCTTTGGTTACACAACTTAAAAGACAGTCTTGCAATTTTATAGTGCCTTTCACATTAACAATGACTACTCATTTGCTGTGATGCAGTCTTTTAACTTAGAAGTGACAGTTGTTACGTGACAAACCTGGGTTGTGTGTGCAGGGACTGTTTGCATTATTTACTCAACTAGTTGTCTGCAGTGGCCATTTACAGAGAACCAGATAGAACATTTGGTTAGTAAGTAAACTCAGGTCAGTAAGGATCAATTACTGCAATTCAGTTCCAACCTAAGAACTTAAAATAACATAAGTATCTCCCAGCTCCACGAGGAATGACAGAGAAGGCACGGATCCATGAAGAATACCAGAATAGAAGCTCATTTGCAATCACTTTACACTTATAAAAGAGAACTACATTGGTATCTGTTGAGATACCAATGGTGGAGAGCTTTGGACTTATGGGCCTTAGGGAAGTAATGGTCAGTTTGTGTGCAAAGTAAGAGTTTATAATTTTGGTTTAAATAGCAATCAGTGTGGTGGGGGGAGGGCTGGCCAGGACAATAATCACACACGGACTCTGGGTTGACTGAGTTTCATGGGCCGAATGGGCTCGCCTCCCTGGGACTTTATCTCTTAGGGTAATGACTATCAATAACACAATGATGAGTTATTGTAGAACTGGGGAAATTTTGGTTACCTTTTTTAAAATTCATTAATGGGATGTTGGTTTTACTGGCTGGGCCGGCATTTATTGCCCATCCCTAGTTGACCTTGAGAAGGTGGTGGTGAGCTGCCTTCTTGAACTGCTGCAGTCCTGCAGCACCCACAGTGCCATTAGGGAGGGAGTTCCAGGGCTTTGACCCAGTGACAGTGAAGGAATGGCGATATATTTCCAAATCAGGATGGTGAGTGGCTTGGAGGGGAACTTCCAGGTGGTGGTGTTCCCATGTGTCTGCTGCCCTTGTCCTTCTAGATGGTAGCGGTCGTGGGTTTGGAAGGTGCTTTCTAAGGAATTGGTGAATTCCTGTGCATGTCACATTAGAATTTTTTATTATTCCAGCCAAGACTGTTGATAGGTTATTCAAACATAGTGGGTTGCAGAGCTGAACACAATACTATATTCACCTAAAACTCAACTTGTCCACACTTTTATCAAGAGTTTTCAGGTAATAACAAGAGCGAGGAGACTCTCCCTAACCAAGGGAAACTGAGGTCAGTTGTAGTTGCCTGGCTCAGATCAGCTAACTTAACAGAAACCTAGGAGTTTTCTGATCTATACGGTTTATTTACTCACTAGCCAAATATAATGAGTCATCAGGAAAGCTTACAACTGAATCATTGTGGAGCAAGAATTTTCTACACAATCTCAATGTGAATCTACTAGAACATCCACAGTTTGAGGATCCAACAAGTAACTGACAGCTCTGTAAAATGCAGGGAATTGCAACTAGTTTTAATTATTGTACTGTACAGTAAGTCCTCACTTAAAATTGTGGCTGTGTTCCTGAAAATCACAACTTTAAGTGAAACATCTTTAAATGACACATTGGTTCCCAGAGGAATCAATGTTAAAACTGTAGTTATGTTCTGTCAGACCTTCCTTTTCAGGAAAAAAAAACAAATATTAAAACATTATACCCTCGAAGTTGCAATATTTTACATTGCTAAATTCCTACATTGGAAAATGAAGTAACTTTTATATTTTTAAACTTATTTTATTTTGAAAGAAAAGTGTAATTTTCTACTTACAGTACCTCCTGCTCGCTGCCGATCCTGCTTCCTGAACCTCCCTCTCCCTGATCCTCTTGGTAGCTGCAGGTTCTCCCCCAATCCAACCCTCCGAGTTGTGGCCTCTTCCCCACTCTCCAAGGTGCAGATTTTCCCCCTTGCCCGACCCACCAGCTCCCTGACTCACCCTCTCGCTGCTTCTCTCTCCTGGGCCTGCGTTCCTGCTCAAGATCCAGATCCGAAGCTGGGTCTCCAATGTTGTGGAAGCGCGAATCCCGATGGTGCAGAACTGCCAAGCAGGGACTGCTACAATCCGTAGTTTTTATTTTTTAAATGCTCCCGCTCGCCTCGCCTGAACCCACGCTGTGAGCAAGGCCTCGGGGAGAGGGTGACGAGGCGAGGCCTCGGGGAGAGGGAGGCGAGGCGAGGCCTCGGGGAGAGGGAGACGAGGCGAGGCCTCAGGGAGAGGGAGGCGAGGCGAGGCCTCGGGAAGAGGGCGGCGAGGCGAGGCCTCGGGGAGAGGGTGGCGAGGCGAGGCCTCGGGGAGAGGGAGGCGAGGCGAGGCCTCAGAGAGAGGGCGGCGAGGCGAGGCCTCGGGGAGAGGGCGGCGAGGCGAGGCCTCGGGGAGAGGGCGGCGAGGCGAGGCCTCGGGGAGAGGGCGGCGAGGCGAGGCCTCGGGGAGAGGGCGGCGAGGCGAGGCCTTGGGGAGAGGGTGGCGAGGTGAGGACTCGGGGAGATGGAGGCGAGGCGAGGCCTCGGGGAGACGGAGGCGAGGGAGGAGCGAACTTGGGGAGAGAGTGGCGAGGCGAGGCCTCGGGGAGAGGGAGGCGAGGGGAGAGGGAGGCAAGGGGAGAAGGAGGCGAAGCCTCGGGGAGAGGGAGGCGAGGCCTCGGGGAGAGGGAGGCAGGGCCTCGGGGAGAGGGAGGGAGGGCCTCGGGGAGAGGGAGGCGAGGCGAGGCCTCGGGGAGAGGGAGGAGAGGCGAGGCCTCGGGGAGAGGGAGGCGAGGCGAGGCCTCGGGGAGAGGGAGGCGAGGCGAGGCCTCGGGGAGAGGGAGGCGAGGCGAGGCCTCGGGGAGAGGGAGGCGAGGCGAGGCCTCGGGGAGAGGGAGGCGAGGCGAGGCCTCGGGGAGAGGGAGGCGAGGCGAGGCCTCGGGGAGAGGGAGGCGAGGCGAGGCCTCGGGGAGGGGGAGGCGAGGCCTCGGGGAGGGGGAGGCGAGGCCTCGGGGAGGGGGGGCGAGGCCTCGGGGAGGGGGGGGCGAGGCCTCGGGGAGGGGGAGGCGAGGCCTCGGGGAGGGGGAGGCGAGGCCTCGGCGAGGGGGAGGCGAGGCCTCGGCGAGGGGGAGGCGAGGCCTCGGGGAGGGGGAGGCGAGGCCTCGGGGAGGGGGAGGCGAGGCCTCGGGGAGGGGGAGGCGAGGCCTCGGGGAGGGGGAGGCGAGGCCTCGGGGAGGGGGAGGCGAGGCCTCGGGGAGGGGGAGGCGAGGCCTCGGCGAGGGGGAGGGAGAGGCCTCGGGGAGGGAGGCGAGGCCTCGGGGAGGGGGAGGCGAGGGGAGAGGGAGGCGAGGGGAGAGGGAGGCGAGGGGAGAGGGAGGCGAGGGGAGAGGGAGGCGAGGGGAGAGGGAGGCAAGGGGAGAGGGAGGCAAGGGGAGAGGGAGGCAAGGGGAGAGGGAGGCGAGGCCTCGGGGAGGGGGAGGCGAGGCCTCGGGGAGGGGGAGGCGAGGCCTCGGGGAGGGGGAGGCGAGGCCTCGGGGAGGGGGAGGCGAGGCCTCGGGGAGGGGGAGGCGAGGCCTCGGGGAGGGGGAGGCGAGGGGAGAGGGAGGCGAGGGGGGAGAGGGAGGCGAGGGGAGAGGGAGGCGAGGGGAGAGGGAGGCGAGGGGAGAGGGAGGCGAGGGGAGAGGGAGGCAAGGGGAGAGGGAGGCTAGGGGAGAGGGAGGCGAGGCCTCGGGGAGGGGGAGGCGAGGCCTCGGGGAGGGGGAGGCGAGGCCTCGGGGAGGGGGAGGCGAGGCCTCGGGGAGGGGGAGGCGAGGCCTCGGGGAGGGGGAGGCGAGGCCTCGGGGAGGGGGAGGCGAGGCCTCGGGGAGGGGGAGGCG
>NC_135887.1:25360743-25447397 GCF_964194155.1 Cetorhinus maximus | reverse complement strand
ATTGGCCGGTCAGTACCAGGCAGCTACAGGAAGCAGGTTACAACCCCGAGCTGGGAAGACTGTGGCAACGATTCCTGTCCTAGAGAGAGCTGGACTGGGCTCAGTACCTGGGTTCCATTTGAAGAAGGGGTCCAGCGCAGAGTGTACTTGAGTTGATGGGGGTTTGCTGTCTGAGGCTGAGGAGCAGACAGAGCAATCGCAATAAAGGATATTGTGCACTGTTCGAGGGCAACATGGCTATGCATATTCCCAGAGAGAGAGGCAGGGGAAGAGAGAGGGCGAGGCGAGGGGCAAGAGAGAGGGCGAGGCGAGGGGCAAGAGAGAGGGCGAGGCGAGGGGCAAGAGAGAGGGCGAGCGAGGGCGAGGCGAGGGGCAAGAGAGCGAGGCGAGGGGCAAGAGGGCGAGGCGAGGGGCAAGAGGGCGAGGCGAGGGGCAAGAGGGCGAGGCGAGGGCAAGAGGGCGAGGGGGCAAGAGGGCGAGGCGAGGGGCAAGGGGGCGCGAGGGCAAGAGGGCGAGCGAGGGGCAAGAGGGCGAGGCGAGGGCAAGAGGGCGAGGCGAGGGGCAAGAGAGGGCGAGGCGAGGCAAGGGCGAGGCGAGGGGCAAGAGGGCGAGGCGAGGGGCAGAGGGCGAGGCGAGGGGCAAGAGGGCGAGGCGAGGGGCAAGAGGGCGAGGCGAGGGGCAAGAGGGCGAGGCGAGGGGCAAGAGGGCGAGGCGAGGGGCAAGAGGCGAGGCGAGGGGCAAGAGAGAGAGGGCGAGGGCAAGAGAGGGCGAGGCGAGGGGCAAGAGAGAGGGCGAGGCGAGGGGCAAGAGAGAGGGCGAGGCGAGGGGCAAGAGAGAGGGCGAGGCGAGGGCAAGAGAGAGGGCGAGGGCGAGGGGCAAGAGAGAGGGGTGAGGCGAGGGCAAGAGAGAGGGCGAGGCGAGGGGCAAGAGAGAGGGCGAGGCGAGGGACAAGAGAGAGGGCGAGGCGAGGGGCAAGAGAGGGCGAGGCGAGGGAAAGAGAGAGGGCGAGGCGAGGGGCAAGAGAGAGGGCGAGGCGAGGGGCAAGAGAGAGGGCGAGGCGAGGGGCAAGAGAGAGGGCGAGGCGAGGGGCAAGAGAGAGGGCGAGGCGAGGGGCAAGAGAGAGGGCGAGGCGAGGGGCAAGAGAGAGGGCGAGGCGAGGGGCAAGAGAGAGGGCGAGGCGAGGGCGAAGAGAGAGGGCGAGGCGAGGGCGAAGAGAGAGGGCGAGACGAGGGCGAAAAGAGAGGGCGAGACGAGGGCGAAGAGAGAGGGCGAGACGAGGGCGAAGAGAGAGGGCGAAACGAGGGCGGAAGAGAGAGGGCGAAACGAGGGCGAAGAGAGAGGGCGAGGCGAGGGCGAGAAAAGAGAGAGGGCGAGGTGAGGGCGAAGAGAGAGGGCGAGGTGAGGGCGAGAAAAGAGAGAGGGCGAGGTGAGGGGCAAGAGAGGGGGCGAGGTGAGGGCGAGAAAAGAGAGAGGGCGAGGTGAGGGGCAAGAGAGAGGGCGAGGTGAGGGCGAGAAAAGAGAGAGGGCGAGGTGAGGGGCAAAGAGAGAGGGCGAGGTGAGGGCGAGAAAAGAGAGAGGGCGAGGCGAGGGCGAGAAAAGAGAGAGGGCGAGGTGAGGGCGAGAAAAGAGAGAGGGCAAGATGAGGGGCAAGAGAGAGGGCGAGGTGAGGGCGAGAAAAGAGAGAGGGCGAGGTGAGGGCGAAGAGAGTGGGCGAGGCGAGGGGCAAGAGACAGGGCGAGGCGAGAGGCAAGAGAGAGGGCGAGGCGAGGGGCAAGAGAGAGGGCGAGGCGAGGGGCAAGAGAGAGGGCGAGGCGAGGGGCAAGAGAGAGAGGGCGAGGCGAGGGGCAAGAGAGAGGGCGAGGCGAGGGGCAAGAGGGCGAGGGGCAAGAGGGCGAGGGGCAAGAGGGCGAGGGGCAGAGGGCGAGGGGCAAGAGGGCGAGGGGCAAGAGGGCGAGGCGAGGGGCAAGAGGGCGAGGCGAGGCGAGGGGCAAGAGAGAGGGCGAGGCGAGGGGCAAGAGAGAGGGCGAGGCGAGGGGCAAGAGAGAGGGCGAGGCGAGGGGCAAGAGAGAGGGCGAGGCGAGGGGCAAGAGAGAGGGCGAGGCGAGGGGCAAGAGAGAGGGCGAGGCGAGGGGCAAGAGAGAGGGCGAGGCGAGGGGCAAGAGAGAGGGCGAGGCGAGGGGCAAGAGAGAGGGCGAGGCGAGGGGCAAGAGAGAGGGCGAGGCGAGGGGCAAGAGAGAGGGCGAGGCGAGGGGCAAGAGAGAGGGCGAGGCGAGGGGCAAGAGAGAGGGCGAGTGAGGGGCAAGAGAGAGGGCGAGGCGAGGGGCAAGAGAGAGGGCGAGGTGAGGGGCAAGAGAGGGGGCGAGGCGAGGGGCAAGAGAGCGGGCGAGGCGAGGGGCAAGAGAGCGGGCGAGGTGAGGGCAAGAAAAGAGAGAGGGCGAGAAAAGAGAGAGGGCGAGAAAAGAGAGAGGGCGAGAAAAGAGAGAGGGCGAGGTGAGGGGTGGGAAGAGAGTGGGCGAAATGAGGGGTGGGAAGAGAGAGGGCGAGGTGAGGGGGGGGAACAGAGGGGAAGAGAGGGTGAGGTGAGGGGGGGAAGTGAGAGGGCGAAGTGGGGGCACGGGGTCGACGGATCGAGAGGAGGCGGGGGTTGAGGGAGTGATGGGGTTGAGGGAGTGATAGGGATTTGGAGTTGAGGGAGCGGGGGGGCTGGGGTCGAGGGAGCGGGGACTGGGGTCGAGGGAGCAGGGGGCTGGGGTCGAGGGAGTGGGTGAGCTGGGGTCGAGGAGTGAAGGGTGGGTTGGGGCTGAGGGGGGAAGGGGCCAAGGGTGGGACGAGGCCGAGGGGTAGAGGGTGGTATAGAGCAGTGGAACAGGTCTGGGGCGACGGGGTTGGGGGAGGACAGGAGCGAGGGAGAAGGGAGCAAGGAGGCATGTCCGGTGGAAAGGAATAGCAAAAATTAATGACTTTATAAAGTGAGAGAGAACAGGAATCGCAAAACAGCAAATGTGGGCAAAGAAAATAGGTCATACACATACCAGGGGACAGAGGGTGAGAGAGAGAGGGAAAGTGTGAGAAATGGAGGGAGAGTGAAAGTGAGGTATAAACAGGTTTTTCAAAAAGACAGCACAGTTTTCAGCAAAGATAAAAACAAAAAGCTAAAAGCTACTGCGGATGCTGGAAATCCAAAACAAAATAGAATTACCTGGAAAAACTCAGCAGGTCTGGCAGCATCGGCGGAGAAGAAATCAGTTAACGTTTCGAGCCTTCATGGCCCTTCGGCAGAACTGAAGCATAGATAGGAGAAGGGAGAAATATAAACTGGTTAAGGTGTGGGGGGGGGGGGAGAGAGAGAGAGAGAGAGACGTCTCTCTCCCCCTCCCCCCGCCACCTTAAACCAGTTTATATTTCTCCCTTCTCCTAACTATGCTTCAGTTCTGCCGAAGGGCCATGAAGGCTCGAAAATTAACTGATTTCTTCTCCGCCGATGCTGCCAGACCTGCTGAGTTTTTTCCAGGTAATTCTATTTTTGTTACAGTTTTCAGCAACTGGTTGTGGGTGGGATGGAAATGATTGTATCAGCAGGGAGACACTTCACTGGATACATTTTTGGCAGTGATCTCTGAAGCTTGGATCAGTGGCTTAATTCTGAAGCTTGGATCGGTGGCTGGTGGCAGTGATCTCTGAAGCTTGGATTCAGAAATTCGTTCCCTCTGTTATAGCTCAGAGCTGCCTCAGGATAAGACCACATACAGCATTTTGCTCACAGCACACAGTTATTTTAAAGTGGTAATTTGCCACATCCCAATCTCCTCCTTTGTTATTACCCTCAGGGACAGAGCACCAGATTGTATTTGCTCCATACAAATACAGTGTATTCATGGGCAATAAATGTCAACCAAATCACATCAGCAAATAGCAGGGACGTGGGAGCAAGTGATATCAGTGGACCAGCACACAAGGAGTTCAATTCTAAAATTGAAATATATAAAGAGTGAAGTGATACATTTACGAGACCAAATACTCCTTAGAAAATAAGAGTATGAATGTGTAGAGGAGCCGAGGGATCCAGAGATACAGATATACAAATCCATCAAAGGAGCAATGCAGGTTCATAAGGGCACTAAAATGTAATCAAAACACTGGGATTAATTCCCAAAGGGATAGAATTGAAAAGTAGACAAGTTATATTAAACTTGCATTGGATCTTGGTTTGACCACACTTGGAACAATGTGAACAGTTCTTGTCTGCATTTTAGAAAAGAATATAGAGGCACTGCAGATGGTGCAAAAAAAAGGTTCACAAGGACAACAGCAGAACCACAAGGATAAAACTATCAGAAAGAAATGAACAGGCTGGCACTCTTTTCACTAGAAAAGAGAAGGCTGAGGGGTGACCCAATCAAGATTTTTTAATTATAAAAGGGCTTGATATGTTAAACTTTGAGACATTTCATTTACTTGTGGGGGAGTCTAGAACCAAGGGGCCATCAATATAAGACAGTCACTAATAAATCCAATAGGGAATCAGGAGAAACTTCTTTACCCAGAGAGTGGGGAGAATGTGGAACTCACTCCCACAGGGATGGTTACATTGAATACTATAGACACACTTAGGGGGAAGCTGGATAAGCACATGAGGGAGAAAGGAATAGAAGGACATGGGGATAGGGTGAGAGGAGGCTCATGTGAAGGATAAGCACAATGGAATAGACCAGGTGGGCTGAATGGCCTGTTTCTGTGCTGTAAAAACTTTGTAATACCACATAGTTGCACCAAACTGGAACTAGTCATTTAGTTTCAGTGCTTCCAGGAACAGAGCTGGTCACAAACTTCACAAACCGCCAATTCCCTGCCTCAGCCTCTTCCTGCAGGGTTCATACACCCACAGACAGAGCTCAGAGTAAGTGCTGCAAACACAGGGAAGGTCCATCTACAAACACATTTAGAAATTTGTGTGATTGCTTCTCCCACCAGCCAGGCACCGATGAGCAGGCCACTGGCCCACTGCACTGGCACAGACTGCAGCCTTACCATCACAGCAACATTTATCCCTCAACCAACATCATTCAACTAACATCACCTCATTGTTGTTTGTGGGAGCTTGCTGTGTATGGATTGACTGCTGCGTTTCCTACAACAGTGACTATATTATAGCTAATGGAGTGCTTCTGTAAAGTGCTTTGGGACATCCTGTGGTGGTGAAAGGCGCTATAGAAATGCAAGCCTTTCTATTACACATTTGCCTTTTGATCCCAACATTCTATCAACAAGACACACAAACTGTCAGTACCAGCTCTAGAACATCAACAAGACTGGAGTGAATCGTCCCCTTTACCCACTGTGTACTGCCCATGAACAGAAGCTGACACTGACAAATAAACACAGACCATACAGTATCAGACTGGAGTGAATCATTCCCTTTCATTCGCTGTGTGCTATTTGTGGATTTTAAATGTAAACTTTCTGAAAACTCCCACTGTGACCCCACCCCAGTCTCTGGACTAGAGTCACCGCAAAACTGTTCAGTTCCAAGCCATTTTTAGATATTTCCTTAATATGGTGCATTTAAAATCTGCTGGATCTGTGACAATGCAGGAATATTCTGGTTTACAGGACCAGCATTGTGAAAGGTCTACTTCAACATCTGTGTTTCAGAAAAACAAGAGGAAAGGAATGCAGATCGTAGTGAGGGAGCCAGCAACTAACTAGGATTACATCAGCCTGGGTCACCAACGCAGAATATTTAGCAATGTCCAAAGAGCAGTCTCGGACAACCCTCCTACCTCGGGACAGTGGAGCCTCTCCTTCCTTGGGACAGTGCAGCTTCGGCCACCTCTACCTCCTCGGGACAGAGCAACCTCAGCCCCCTCGGGACAGAGCAGCCTCAGCCCCCTCGGGACAGAGCAGCCTCAGCCCCCTCGGGACAGAGCAGCCTCAGCCCCCTCGGGACAGAGCAGCCTCAGCCCCCTCGGGACAGCGCAGCCTCAGCCCCCTCGGGACAGTGCAGCCTCAGCCACCTCTCCTGCCTCGGGACAGTGCAACCTCAGCCCCCTCGGGACAGCGCAGCCTCAGCCCCCTCGGGACAGTGCAGCCTCAGCCACCTCTCCTGCCTCGGGACAGTGCAACCTCAGCCCCCTCGGGACAGCGCAGACTCAGCCCCCTCGGGACAGTGCAACCTCGGCCGTCCCTCTCTCTTTGTCTCGCTCTCTTCCTGGGACAGTGCCGCCTGGGCCCTCTCTCCCTCTCTCTCCCTGGGACAGGGCAGTCTGGGCCCCCTCCCCCTTTCTCTCTCCCTGGGACAGTGCAGCCTGGGCCCTCACCCCCTCCCTCTCTCCCTGGGACAAAGCAGTCTGGACCCTCTCTCTCTTTCCCGGGGACAGTGCAGTCTGGGGCCCTCTGCCTCTCCCTGCCACAGTGCAGCCTGGGCCCTCTCTCTCACTGGGACAGTGCAGCCCGGGCACCCCCCCACCTCTCTCTCTCTTCCTGGGACAGTGCAGTCTGGGCCCTCTCCCTCTCTCCCTGGGACAGTGCAGCCTGGGCCCTCTCTCTCTCTCCCTGGGACAGTGCAGTCTGGGTCCTCTCTCTCTCTCTCCCTGGGACAGTGCAGTCTGGGTCCTCTCCCTCCCTCTCTCTCCCTGGGACAGGGCAGTCTGGGCCCTCTGCCTCTCTCTCTCTCTCTCTCTCCCTGGGACAGGGCAGTCTGGGCCCTCTCTCTCTCCCTGGGACAGTGCAGTCTGGCCCCTCTCTCTCTCCCTGGGACAGTGCAGTCTGGGCCCTCTGCCTCTCTCTCTCTCTCTCTCTCCCTGGGACAGTGCAGTCTGGCCCCTCTCTCTCTCCCTGGGACAGTGCAGTCTGGCCCCTCTCTCTCTCCCTGGGACAGTGCAGTCTGGGCCCTCTCCCTGAGACAGTGCAGTCTGGGCCCTCTCTCTCTCTCTCCCCGGGACAGTGCAGTCTGGGCCCTCTCATTCTCTCTCTCTCCCTGGGCCAGTGCAGTCTGGGCCCTCTCTCTCTCCCTGGGACAGTGCAGCCTGGGCCCTCTCCCTCTCTCTCTCTCTCCCTGGGACAGTGCAGCCTGGACCCTATCTCTCTCTCCCTGGGACAGTGCAGCCTGGACCCTATCTCTCTCTCCCTGGGACAGTGCAGCCTGGACCCTATCTCTCTCTCCCTGGGACAGTGCAGCCTGGACCCTATCTCTCTCTCCCTGGGACAGTGCAGCCTGGGCCCTCTCCCTCTCTCCCTGGGACAGTGCAGCCTGGGCCCTCTCTCTCTCTCCCTGGGACAGTGCAGTCTGGGTCCTCTCTCTCTCTCCCTGGGACAGTGCAGTCTGGGTCCTCTCCCTCCCTCTCTCTCCCTGGGACAGGGCAGTCTGGGCCCTCTGCCTCTCTCTCTCTCTCTCTCTCCCTGGGACAGGGCAGTCTGGGCCCTCTCTCTCTCCCTGGGACAGTGCAGTCTGGCCCCTCTCTCTCTCCCTGGGACAGTGCAGTCTGGGCCCTCTGCCTCTCTCTCTCTCTCCCTGGGACAGTGCAGTCTGGCCCCTCTCTCTCTCCCTGGGACAGTGCAGTCTGGCCCCTCTCTCTCTCCCTGGGACAGTGCAGTCTGGGCCCTCTCCCTGAGACAGTGCAGTCTGGGCCCTCTCTCTCTCTCTCCCCGGGACAGTGCAGTCTGGGCCCTCTCATTCTCTCTCTCTCCCTGGGCCAGTGCAGTCTGGGCCCTCTCTCTCTCCCTGGGACAGTGCAGCCTGGGCCCTCTCCCTCTCTCTCTCTCTCCCTGGGACAGTGCAGCCTGGACCCTATCTCTCTCTCCCTGGGACAGTGCAGCCTGGACCCTATCTCTCTCTCCCTGGGACAGTGCAGCCTGGACCCTATCTCTCTCTCCCTGGGACAGTGCAGCCTGGACCCTATCTCTCTCTCCCTGGGACAGTGCAGCCTGGACCCTATCTCTCTCTCCCTGGGACAGTGCAGCCTGGACCCTATCTCTCTCTCCCTGGGACAGTGCAGCCTGGACCCTATCTCTCTCTCCCTGAGACAGTGCAGTCTGGGCCCTCTCCCTCTCTCCCCCTGGGACAGTGCAGCCTGGGCCCTCTACCTGAGACAGTGCTGTCTGGGCCCTTTCCCTCTGTCCCTCTGGGACAGTGCAGTCTGGGCCCTCTCCCTCTCTCTCTCGCCCTTGGCCAGTGCGGTCTGGGCCCTCTCTCTCCCTGAGACAGTGCAGTCTGGGCCCTCTCATTCTCTCTCTCTCCCTGGGACAGTGCAGTCTGGGCACTCTCCCTCTCTCCCTGGGCCAGTGCAGTCTGGGCCCTCTCCCTCTCTCTCTCCCTGGGACAGTGCAGTCTGGGCCCTCTGCCTCTCTCTCTCCCTGGGACAGTGCAGTCTGGGCCCTCTCTCTCTCTCTCCCTGGGACAGTGCAGTCTGCTCCCTCTCTCTCGCTCCCTGGGACAGTGCAGACTGCTCCCTCTCTCTCTCTCCCTGGGACAGTGCAGCCTGGGCCCTCTCTCTCTCTCTCCCCCTGGGACTGTGCAGTCTGGACCCTCTCCCTCTCTCTCTGGGACAATGCAGTCTGGGCCCTCTCCCTCTCTCTCTCTCTCCCTGGGACAGTGCAGCCTGGACCCTATCTCTCTCTCCCTGGGACAGTGCAGTCTGGGCCCTCTCTCTCTCTCTCTCTCCCCCTGGGACAGTGCAGTCTGGGCCCTCTCACTCTCTCTCCGTGGGACAGTGCAGTCTGGGCCCTCTACCTGAGACAGTGCTGTCTGGGCCCTTTCCCTCTGTCCCTCTGGGACAGTGCAGTCTGGGCCCTCTCCCTCTCCCCCTGGGACGGTGCAGTCTGGGCCCTCTCTCTCTCTCTCCCCGGGACAGTGCAGTCTGGGCCCTCTCCCTCTCTCTCTCTCTCTCGCCCTTGGCCAGTGCGGTCTGGGCCCTCTAATTCTCTCTCTCTCCCTGGGACAGTGCAGTCTGGGCCCTCTCCCTCTCTCTCTCTCTCTCGCCCTTGGCCAGTGCGGTCTGGGCCCTCTAATTCTCTCTCTCTCCCTGGGACAGTGCAGTCTGGGCCCTCTCCCTCTCTCTCTCTCTCTCGCCCTTGGCCAGTGCGGTCTGGGCCCTCTAATTCTCTCTCTCTCCCTCGGACAGTGCAGTCTGGGCCCTCTCCCTCTCTCTCTCGCCCTTGGCCAGTGCGGTCTGGGCCCTCTAATTCTCTCTCTCTCCCTCGGACAGTGCAGTCTGGGCCCTCTCTCTCCCTGGGACAGTGCAGTCTGCACCCTCTCCCTCTCTCTCTCTCCCTGGGACAGTGCAGCCTGGGCCCCCTCCCTCCCTCTCTCTCCCTGGGCCAGTGCAGTCTGGGCCCTCTCCCTCTCTCCCTGGGCCAGTGCAGTCTGGGCCCTCTCCCTCTCTCCCTGGGCCAGTGCAGTCTGGGCCCTCTCCCTCTCTCCCTGGGCCAGTGCAGTCTTGCCCCTCTCCCTCTCTCTCTCTGGGCCAGTGCAGTCTGGGCCCTCTCCCTCTCTCTCTCTGGGCCAGTGCAGTCTGGGTCCTCTCCTTCTCTCCCTGGGCCAGTGCAGTCTGGGCCCTCTCCCTCTCTCTCCCTCTCTCCCTGTGCCAGTGCAGTCTGGGCCCTCTCCCTCTCTCTCCCTGTGCCAGTGCAGTCTGGGCCCTCTCCCTCTCTCTCCCTAGGCCAGTGCAGTCTGGGCCCTCTCTCTCTCCCTGTGCCAGTGCAGTCTGGGCCCTCTCCCTCTCTCTCCCTAGGCCAGTGCAGTCTGGGCCCTCTCCCTGGGACAGTGCAGTCTGGGCCCTCTCTCTCTCTCTGGGACAGTGCAGTCTGGGCCCTCTCCCTGGGACAGTGCAGTCTGGGCCCTCTCCCTCTCTCTCCCTGTGCCAGTGCAGTCTGGGCCCTCTCCCTGGGACAGTGCAGTCTGGGCCCTCTCTCTCTCTCTGGGACAGTGCAGTCTGGGCCCTCTCCCTGGGACAGTGCAGTCTGGGCCCTCTCCCTCTCTCTCCCTGTGCCAGTGCAGTCTGGGCCCTCTCCCTGGGACAGTGCAGTCTGGGCCCTCTCTCTCTCTCTGGGACAGTGTAGTCTGGGCCCTCTCCCTCTCTCTCCCTGTGCCAGTGCAGTCTGGGCCCTCTCCCTGTGCCAGTGCAGTCTGGGCCCTCTCCCTGGGACAGTGCAGTCTGGGCCCTCTCTCTCTCTCTGGGACAGTGCAGTCTGGGCCATTTGCTGCCAATCTCAGCATCACCACATACATGTGATACCTTCAATAATTCATTTTTTTGTCATCTGAACCATATGGACGGACTCAAATCGATTCATTTAGTCAGTGCAGCACTAAAAATGAAAAGAGTTGGAGGAATAAGATTGTAGTACAAAATCTGAGGACTACTGTTGGCACAGGCACGATGGGCCAAATGGCCTCCCATTCTGCAACATCCATGACTTTATTGCATAAGCCCTCACAATTTGTGTTAGACATCTATCCTTCCCAGTGCTTGATAAAATAAAAGCCTCAGAACTCCAAATTACTCAGAGGCATCAGTCACCAGGGGAAAGCATTTTCCAATGTTTGACTGGGAAATGGTTTAAAAATTGTGAGCAACGGGTTAAGTGCTTCAGGAAATGCTAAGCTCCAATTCCAGCACTGTTACGAAGCAGCCCACGCCAAGCCAGGCCCGATAGCGGTTAAGGGTGCCTACAGTTTACGGAGGTGATAAGACTGAAGTGGGAACATTAAAGTTGGACCAAGACTCATATCACCAGCAATTAAAGTAACAGCACTTCAACCCAAAAGACTCCCTATTTAGATTGGTCTTCGTATCTTATACTATGGCAGTTAGAAATGGATTTAGTTATTCATTCATGGGATGTGGGTTTCACTGGCTGGGCCAGCATTTATTGCCCATCCCTAGTTGCCCTTGAGAAGGTGGTGGTGAGCTGCCTTCTTGAACCGCTGCAGTCCATGTGGTGTAGGAACACCCACAGTGCTGTTAGGGAGGAAGTTCATGATTCAAACATGGCAGCCTCTGGCACTGAACTTGCCAATTTATCTACAGGAAAAATACTCATGTGGGGGGTTCATCTCTGGCTCTCTATCTCTCCATTCCAACTTTACTGTTGACGTTTTACTAAAATTGTCATTGCTCCTCCAAACTTTACCCACAAACTGCAAACACCCTCCCCCACACTTGCCCCCCTCACCCTCTTCCTCACTTCCCCTCCCCCACCCCCTCACCCTCCCTCACACTCCCCACCCCCCCCCCCTCGCCCTCTCCTCCCACCCCCCCACTGCCTGCCCCCAGGACTGTTAAAAGTCAACCACATTGTTGTGGGTCTGGAGTCACAGGAAGGGCGAGTAAAGACGGCAGATTTCCTTCCCTAAAGGTCATTAGTGAACCAGCTTTCCATTCAGGAACTATTGGATTGACAGTAGGACCTGCCTGAAAACCCACTCCAGTCCATGTTGTGAAGCTTTTCATGACAATCAGTTGTTTCATGGTCCCCATTATGGAGAGTTAATTCCATATATTACTATTTTTTAATTAATTTAATTTAAATTTCCCGACTGTCATGGTTGGATTTGGACTTATATCTCTGGATCATTATTAGTTCAAGCCTCTGGATCACTACTCCAGTAACATTACCACTATGCTACCGTTCAATGGACAAATACTGCTCACCGCCCAATCTTTATTTTTTTCACTTTTTGCAGTTTATTTTTAACAAAACATTTACAATTTAGTTTTCATCAACGTTAATTGTCCAATAGGCAGAATATTTAAAATGCTTTATCAATGATGCCTTAACAGAGCCTCCTTAACACTAACAGGTTGTTCGCACAGTGACCCAAGAGTCAGTATGGACTTGACCAAATCCAGCAAGGTGACTCTCACAGCAGTAAAACCTTCCAAACGTGTGATCCACCATTTCAAAGGGCAGTAGGTACAAGGGAACACCATCACCATCCTAACTTGGACATATATCAGTCATTCCTTCATCATCACCACATCACAGTTTGGGAATGGGTGTACCTTCACAAGATAGACTCCAGTGGTTCTGGAAGGTCACCATCACCTTCTCAAGGGGCAGTGAAGGGCGGTCTCGCCAGCAATGCTCAGATCCCGAGAATTAGCTTTTTTAAAAGCTGTATCTACAGGATGGGTTTTCAGGAAGGTCCTGCTCACAGAGCAATTGCTCCTGATGGAAAGCTAGTTTGAAGTGTCACCTGCCTAAGATGCTAATTGACTTCTACACTTTCAGAGGCTGGTTGACTGACTGCCTATATTTGCTTTTAACAGAACTGTATTTTTGTACTCCATGGCTAGAATGACAATAGGAGGAACTTGATGCAATGCTCTTTATGATGCACTTTAATTTACAAGTTTTGATCCTAGTCTCCCTGTGTTTGTTCTGGTTCCAGATTCCTGGTTTGCTCTACAAATGTAACTGGCAGTCAGAAGCACTCCAACACAGATCTGCAATGCTTGCTACCCCCAACCCCAGTCAACAGATAACCAAATCTCAGATAAATCAGCATTAAAACCTGTCATACTTCAAACTGAGAACCACAGAGACAGCAACAACTGTAACTGTTCAAGAATTGGAAAATAACAAGACCCCTCACTCAGGAAACAAATTAATCTCAACACACAACAGGTTACAAAGTGTCAGCATTTCTGTTCATTGAATCTGGGCTGGGACCTGACTCTAGCTAAACCCTTGACCAGAGGAGGGGAATGTCCCAACAGATCCAGACCATAAACCAGCCCAACCCAATCCAGTCCAGCTCAACCCAACCCAACTTAAATCAAATCAATCCAACTAAACCAAGACCAGCCCAGCCTAGACCAGACCTAACCCAGCCCAACCCAACTAAACCTAGATCAGATCTAACCCAGACCAGCCCAGCTAAACCCAGACCAGCCAAGCCCAACCCAACTAAACCCAGCCCAGCTAAACCCAGACCAGCCCAACTAAACCAAGACCAGCCCAGCTAAGCCCAGACCAGCCCAACCCAACTAAACCAAGACCAGCCCAGCCCAACTAAACCCAGACCAGACCTAACCCAACTAAACCCAGACCAGACCTAACCCAGCCCAACCCAACTAAACCTAGACCAGATCTAACCCAGACCAACCCAGCTAAACCCAGACCAGCCAAGCCCAACCCAACTAAACCCAGTCCAGCTAAACCCAGACCAGCCCAACCCAACTAAACCCAGACCAAACCTAACCCAGCCCAACCCAACTAAACCTAGACCAGATCTAACCCAGACCAGCTAAACCCAGCCCAGCCCAACTCAACCCAGACCAGCCAAACTAAACCCAGACCAGCACAGCCCAACTAAACGGAGACCAGCCCAGCCCAACTAAACCCAGCTCAGACCAACTAAACCCAGACCAGACCAACTAAACCCAGCCCAACTAAACCTAGCTCAGACCAACTAAACCTAGCTCAGACCAACTAAACCCAGACCAGCTAAACCCAGCTCAGACCAACGAAACCCAGACCAGACCGACACACAACCCAGAGCGACCCAGGTCAGCGAGCCCAGTCCAGTCCAGTCCGGCTCCACCCAGTCGAAATCAGATTCCTCACTCCTGGAGTTTCTCATACACCGGGTTAGGGGGAAGTTTCTTATCTGAAGCCAGGCCCCGTTCCGGTCGAGTCCTTACCACAGCCCGGCCGCTGCGGAACTTCATCCCGGCCGCGGTCCCGCTCCGTTCCCGGTCCGGTCCAAAACAAAACTCCTCTCCCGTTAAATCCAGTGAGCGGTCATCCCGGCAGTGAGCCCGGAGACGCTCCCTCTCTCTCTCACTCACTCTGTCATTCACTCCCTTATTTCTCTTACTCCTTCACACACCCACTCTGCTTCTCTTACTGGAATTTTTTCTCCTCAGAAAAAAACAGCCAAAAAATAACACAGCAACAAGCCGACCAACCAGAGCAGGGTAAACAGGATAGAGTGAGACACAGAGAGAGAGGATAGAGTGAGAGGGAGGGACACACAGTCAGGGAGAGAGATCCAGAAAGAGAGACAGGCGCAGAGAGAAAGCCAGAGAGATGATTGAGAGAGAGCGAATAGAGTGAGAGAGAGGGAATAGAGTGAGAGAGACACACACAGAGAGCCAGAGAGAGAGAGAGAGAGAGGGGGGGGGGATGGGGTAGAGAGAGGGGGGGGATGGGGTGGAGAGGGGGTGGGGGATGGGGTGGGGTGGAGAGGGGGTAGGGGATGGGGTGGAGAGGGGGTAGGGGATGGGGTGGAGAGGGGATGGGGTGGAGAGGAGAGGGGGGTGGGGAGAGTTGGGAGGGGGGTGGGGAGAGTTGGGAGGGGGGTGGGGAGAGTTGGGAGGGGGGTGGGGAGAGTTGGGAGGGGGGTGGGGAGAGTTGGTTGGGAGAGTTGGGAGGGGGGTGGGGAGAGTTGGGAGGGGGGTGGGGAGAGTTGGGAGGGAGGGGGTGGGGAGAGTTGGGAGGGAGGGGGTGGGGAGAGTTGGGAGGGAGGGGGTGGGGAGAGTTGGGAGGGAGGGGGTGGGGAGAGTTGGTTGGGAGGGGGGGGGTGGGGAGAGTTGGGTGGGGAGGGGGGGGGTGGGGAGAGTTGGGAGGGAGGGAGGGGGGTGGGGAGAGTTGGGAGGGAGGGGGTGGGGAGAGTTGGGAGGGAGGGGGGTGGGTGGGGAGAGTTGGGAGGGAGGGGGGTGGGGAGAGTTGGGAGGGAGGGGGGTGGGGAGAGAGTTGAGAGGGAGGGGGGTGGGGAGAGAGTTGGGAGGGAGGGGGTGGGGAGGGAGGGAGGGAGGGGGTGGGGAG
Organism: Cetorhinus maximus; assembly: GCF_964194155.1. Taxonomy (NCBI): domain Eukaryota; kingdom Metazoa; phylum Chordata; class Chondrichthyes; order Lamniformes; family Cetorhinidae; genus Cetorhinus; species Cetorhinus maximus. The sequence continues at coordinate 25,432,625 of NC_135887.1, read as the reverse complement.
GGAGGGAGGGAGGGGGTGGGGAGGGAGTTGGGAGGGAGGGAGGGGTGGGGAGGGAGTTGGGAGGGAGGGAGGGGGTGGGGAGGAGGGAGGGAGGGGGTAGGGAGGGGGTGGGGAGGGAGGAGGGAGGGGGTGGGGAGGGGGAGGGGGGAGGGAGGGGGTGGGGAGAGAGTTGGGAGGGAGGGGGTGGGGAGAGAGTTGGGAGGGAGGGAGGGGGTGGGGAGAGAGTTGGGAGGGAGGGGGTGGGGAGAGGTTGGGAGGGAGGGAGGGGGTGGGGAGAGAGTTGGGAGGGAGGGGGTGGGGAGAGAGTTGGGAGGGAGGGAGGGGGTGGGGAGAGAGTTGGGAGGGAGGGAGGGGGGTGGGGAGAGAGTTGGGAGGGAGGGAGGGGGTGGGGAGAGAGTTGGGAGGGAGGGAGGGGGTGGGGAGAGAGTTGGGAGGGAGGGAGGGGGTGGGGAGAGAGTTGGGAGGGAGGGGGTGGGGAGAGAGTTGGGAGGGAGGGGGTGGGGAGAGTTGGGAGGGAGGGAGTGGGGAGAGTTGGGAGGGAGGGAGTGGGGAGAGTTGGGAGGGAGGGAGTGGGGAGAGTTGGGAGGGAGGGAGTGGGGAGAGTTGGGAGGGAGGGAGTGGGGGAGTGAGGAGGGAGGGGGTGGGGAGAGGAGGAGGGAGAGGGGGAGAGGAGGGAGGGAGGGGTGGGGGAAGGGGAGGGGAGAGGAGGGAAGGAGGGAGGGGGTAGGGAGAGGGGAGGAGGGAGGGGGTGGGGAGAGTTGGGAGGGGGTGGGGAGGAGGGAGGGGGTGGGTGGGGAGAGTTGGGAGGGAGGGAGGGGGAGAGCGGGAGAGGGGAGGGAGAGGGAGCGGCGGGGGAGGGAGAGGGGGGGGGGGAGGGAGAGGAAGCGGCGGGGGGAGGGAGAGGAAGCGGCGGGGGGAGGGAGAGGGAGGCGGCGGGGAGAGGGAGCGGCGGGATGGGGGGGAGAGGGAGCGGCGGGATGGGGGGGAGAGGGAGCGGCGGGGTGGGGGGAGAGGGAGCGGCGGGGTGGGGGGGGAGAGGGAGCGGCGGGGTGGGGGGGGAGAGGGAGCGGCGGGGTGGGGGGGGAGAGGGAGCGGCGGGGTGGGGGGGGAGAGGGAGCGGCGGGGTGGGGGGGGGAGAGGGAGCGGCGGGGTGGGGGGGAGAGGGAGCGGCGGGGTGGGGGGGGAGAGGGAGCGGCGGGGTGGGGGGGGAGAGGGAGCGGCGGGGTGGGGGGGGAGAGGGAGCGGCGGGGTGGGGGGGGAGAGGGAGCGGCGGGGGGGGAGGGAGAGGGAGCGGCGGGGGGGGGAGGGAGAGGGAGCGGCGGGGGGGAGGGAGAGGGAGCGGCGGGGTGGGGGGGGGAGAGGGAGCGGCGGGGGCGGTAGAGGGAGCGGCGGGGTGGGGGGGGGGAGAGGGAGCGGCGGGGGCGGTAGAGGGAGCGGCGGGGTGGGGGGGGGAGAGGGAGCGGCGGGGGGGGGGGAGAGGGTGCGGCGGGGGGAGAGGGTGCGGCGGGGGGGGGAGAGTGAGCGGCGGGGGGGGAGGGGGAGCGGCGGGGGGGGAGAGAGGGAGCGGCGGGGGGAGAGGGAGCGGCGGGGGGGGAGAGGGAGCGGCGGGGGGGGGAGAGGGAGCGGCGGGGGGGGAGAGGGAGCGGCGGGGGGGGAGGGAGAGGGAGCGGCGGGGGGGGAGAGGGAGCGGCGGGGGGGGAGAGGGAGCGGCGGGGGGGGAGAGGGAGCGGCGGGGGGGGGAGAGGGAGCGGCGGGGGGGGAGAGGGAGCGGCGGGGGGGGAGAGGGAGCGGCGGGGGGTGGGGGAGAGGGAGCGGTGGTGTTGTAATGGTGGCTGAGTTGATACTATTAATGATAGAGTTGATCTGCAGCCACTTGGTTGGAAACGTTAAATGTATTTACAATATACTCAGCTGCAACTACACGTGCGCTTTCGACTCCAACTCCATCTCTACACTGACTGCCGAGGTAGCCCACACTACTCTCCTATTGGTTACTACAAATCATGTGATCTTCCTTAACAAGTATTATTTATAAAAGTACACCACACACTAAATAAAACCATAATTACTACATTCCTCCCTCATTATCTCGGCTATACATATTATATTTACAAATACACATTTTTCAAGACAACATAATATTTACACTGTGAAAGGAATTTACAAGTTCAGTCTTTCAGGTGGTTTCCTGACACGTGTGGAGTGTCTCAGCTCCACAACTTCAGATTCTTTGTCAGGTACCTCCTTTTCCAGAGTTGACTGAACATCAGGTGCTCCGGTGGGCACTTGTAGTTCTGTATCCTCAACTCTTACAGGAACATCAGACATGCCTGTCCTGGGTTGAGTAACAGGCAACGCAGACCTGGTCATGATCACTGGTGGAACCAAATCTTGGTGATTTGTCTCTCTCTTCCTTAAACGGTCCACATGTCTCTGCATGACTTGGCCTTCCACCTCCACGTGGTAAGAGAGGGGTCCAGTCACCGCACTTATTTCACACGGTAAGCACTTTGGTCCTTCTCTGCATACACATCTCTCCCACAGTAAATTTCCTCTTGCAACTACGCCAGTCATGTCCCTGGCTTCCCTGAATCCTTTCCACCTTCCCCTCTAAATTCAGTATTATTAAGCTCACTCTCGTCCTGAGACGGTATTTCATCAATAACTCACAGGTGTGACACCTGTTATTTGTGCGGGGTAGTCCTGAAATGGAATGAAAGCGTGCTAGCTTGGTTGCCAAGAAATTGCCAGTTAGCTTTTTCATGCCTGCCTTGAATGTTTGAACCGCCCCTTCGGCCAGTCCGTTTGAGGAAGGGTGGTACGGTGCAGTTTTTACATGAGTGATACCGTTGAGGCTGATAAACCGTTGAAACTCAGCACTCCATAAGACCATAAGACATAGGAGCAGAAATTAGGCCATTCGGCCCATCGAGTCTGCTCCGCCATTCAATCATGGCTGATAAGTTTCTCAACCCCATTCTCCCGCCTTCTCCCCGTAACCTTTGATTCCCTTACCAATCATGAACCTATCTATCTCGGTCTTAAATACGCTCCATGACCTGGCCTCCACAGCCTTCTGTGGCAATGAATTCCATAGATTCACCACTCTCTGGCTAAAGAAGTTTCTCCTCATCTCTGTTCTAAAAGGTCTTCCCTCTACTCTGAGGCTGTGCCCTCGGGTCCTAGTCTCTCCTACTAATGGAAACATCTTCCCCACGTCCACTCTATCCAGGCCTTTCAGTATTCTGTAAGTTTCAATCAGATCCCCCCTCATCCTTCTAAACTCCATTGAGTATAGACCCAGAGTCCTCAAACGTTCCTCATATTTTAAGCCTTTCATTCCTGGGATCATTCTCGTGAACCTCCTCTGGACCCTCTCCAGGGCCAGAACATCCTTCCTGAGATACGGGGCCCAAAATTGCTCACAATATTCCAAATGTGGTCTGACCAGAGCCTTATAAAGCCTCAGCAGCACATCCCTGCTTTTATATTCTAGTCCTCTTGAAATAAATGCCAACATTGCATCTGCCTTCCTAACTACCTACTCAACCTGCAAGTTAACCTTAAGAGAATCCTGGACTAGGACTCCCAAGTCCCGTTGCACTCCAGATTTCTGAATTCTCTCCCCATTTAGAAAATAGTCTATACCTCTATTCTTCTTACCAAAGTGCATGACCTTACATTTGCCCACATTGTATTCCATCTGCCACCACTTCTTTGCCCATTCTCCTAACCTGTCCAAATCCTTCTGCAGCTTCCCCGCCTCCTCAATACTACCTGTCCCTCCACCTATCTTTGTATCATCTGCAAACTTAGCCAGGATGCCCTCAGTTCCTTCATCTAGATCATTAATGTATAAAGTGAAAAGTTGTGGTCCCAACACTGATCCCTGCGGAACTCCACTAGTCACCGGCCGCCATCCTGAGAAGGACCCCCTTATCCCCACTCTCTGCCTCCTGCCAGACAGCCAATCTTCTATCCATGCTAGTACCTTGCTTCTAACACCACGGGCTCTTATCTTACTGAGCAGCCTCCTGTGCGGCACCCGGAAGTCCAAGTAGATAACATCCATTGGCTCTCTTTTGTCTAACCTACTCGTTACCTCCTCAAAGAATTCTAATAGATTTGTCAGGCATGACCTCCCCTTGATGAAACCATGCTGATTTTGCCCTATTTTACCATGCACTTCCAAGTATTCTGAAATCTCATCCTTAATAATGGACTCTAATATCTTACCAACGACCGAGGTCAGGCTAATTGGCCTGTAATTTTCCGTCTTTTGCCTCACTCCCTTCTTAAACAGGGGGGTTACATTAGCAATTTTCCAGTCCTCTGGGACCCTCCCTGACTCCAGTGATTCCTGAAAGATCACCACTAACGCCTCCGCTATCTCTTCAGCTATCTCCTTCAGACCTCTGGGGTGTAATCCATCTGGTCCAGGTGATTTATCCACCTTCAGACCTTTCAGTTTTCCTAGCACCTTCTCCTTGGTAATGGCCACCATACTCACCTCTGCCCCCCGACTCTCTTGAACTTTGGGGATGTTACTCGTGTCTTCCACCGTGAAGACTGACGCAAAGTACCTATTCAGTTCCTCTGCCATTTCTTTGTTCCCCACTACTACTTCTCCAGCGTCATTTTCCAGCGGCCAAATGTCCACTTTTGCCTCTCTCTTACCCTTTATATATCTAAAAAAACTCTTGCAATCTTCTTTTATATTACTGGCTAGATGACCCTCATATTTAATCTTCTCCCTCCTTATTTCATTTTTAGTTGTCCTCTGTTGGTCTTTGTAGGCTTCCCAATCCCTTGGTTTCCCACTGCTCATCGCCGCATTGTATGCTTTCTCTTTAGCTTTTATGCTGTCCCTGACTTCCCTTGTCAGCCATGGTTGCCTTGTCCTCCCTTTAGTATGCTTCTTCTTCCTGAGGATGAGTTTTTGCTGTGTCTCCCAAATTACTCCCAGAAACTCCTGCCATTGCTGTTCCACTGTCTTTCCTGCTAGGCTTATCTCCTAGTCAATTCTGGCCAGCTCCTCCCTCATGCCTCTGTAGTTGCCTTTATTCAACTGTAATACCGTTACATCTGATTCCAGCTTTTGCCTCTCAAATTGCAGGGTAAATTCTATCATATTATGGTCACTTCCTCCTAAGGGTTCCTTCACCTTAAGCTCCCTTATAAATCTGCCTCATTACACATCACTAAATCCAGAATTGCCTGTTCCCTAGTGGGCTCCACCACAAACTGCTCCAAAAAGCCATCTCGTAGACATTCCAAAAATTCCTTTTCTTGGGATCCACTACCAACCTGAATTTCCTAGTCTACCTGCATATTGAAATCCCCCATGATCACTGTAACCTTGCCTTTCTTACACGCCGTTTCTATCTCCTGGTGTATCTTGTGCCCCACATCCTGACTACTGTTCGGAGGTCTGTACATAACTCCCATTATGGTTTTTTCACCTTTGCGGTTCCTCAACTCTACCCGCACAGATTCTACATCATCTGACCCTACGTCACTTCTTGCTATCGATTTAATTTCATTTCTTACCAACAAAGCAATCCCACCTTCTCTGCCAACCTGCCTATCTTTTCAATAGGATGTATATCCTGGGATATTTAGCTCCCAGTCCTGATCCCCTTGCAGCCATGTCTCCGTGATGCCCACCACATCAAACCTGCCAATTTCAATCTGCACCACAAGCTCATTTACCTTATTTCATATACTGCGTGCATTCAGATACAACACCTTCAGTCCTGTATTTCCTGTCCCCTTTCTCATTGTCGTCCCTTTATCTGATGTGCTTGAAGTTAGATTCCTAGCCCTTTCCAAACACTCTGTCCTATTTTGTGTTCTGAAGACTTTAATAGCCTCTCCTGGGCTCTCCTTTCTTTTCAGTTTTTTCATAATTTTCCATGAAGTTGAATCCACCCACCCACAGGCTAACCTACTGCTTTGTTTCCCATTAGTCATACTTCTTGGAGCTTTACCCTTCCCTTCCCCCCCCCACTTTCTAGTTTAAAGTCCTGTTGACCACCCTATTTACCCTTTTCGCTAGAACATTGGTCCCAGATCGGTTCAGGTGGAGACCATCCCAACGGTACAGATCCCTCCTGTTCCAATACTGATGCCAGTGGCCCACGAAATGGAACCCCTCTTTCCCGCACCACTCCTTTAGCCACGTGTTTACTTCCCTTATTCTCTCGTCCCTTCTCGTAAATGCCATGCCGTTATCTGAAACCTACTTCTGGTAGTCCGTGAATGGCAAAACTGACCTAGTTTCTCAATTGTAGCAGCCAATGTTGGTGACTTCACCTCATATACGTCCAACCATTTTGAATGGGCATCGACAATGAACAGAAACATTGTTCCCATGAAAGGTCAATGTGTAATCGTACCCAGGGTCTACCTGGCCATTCCCATGAGCATATGGAGTTGTCACTGGCAACTTTTGCAGTTGCTGACATTGCACACAGTGCTTTACTAAGCTCTCTATTTCACCATCCATCCCAGGCCACCATAGATAGCTGTGTGCTATGGTCTTCATTCGGGATATTCCTGGATGTGCGCCGTGTAGTTCAATTAAAAGTGGCTCCCTTCCCTTTGGAGGAACTATCATTCATGCTCCCCACAGTAAGATGCCATCCTGGCTGGTTATTTCATGTCTTCTGTTGAAGTACAGTTTCATTTCACCAGATACGGGCTCGTGTGACCAACCATGCAACATCTGTTCTCATACTTGAGATAGGACTGGGTTCCGACTTGTCCAGTCTCTGATCTGTCGAGCACATACTGGTGAGGAATCTTAGAAATTTAACAATAAAACAAGTTCCTGTGGAACTGGGACGTGCCCATCAATTTCTTTAAAGGCAAATGACTAAGGGCATCAGTGTTTGCGATTTAATTGCCAGGCCTATGTATGAAAGTGTAATCATATGCTGCCAGAATTAAAGTCCATCGTTGTATTCTTACTGAGGCTATGGGTGGTATAGCCTTGTCCTCACTAAACAATCCTAACAATGGTTTGTGGTCTGAAACGATTGTAAAATGGCGGCCATGTACTTACTGGTGAAATTTCTTGACACCAAAGATGATGGACAGGCTGCCTTTCTCTGTCAGCGAGTTTCCGTTGTGGTGAGCATTCTTGATACGTAACCTATAGGCCGTTTCATGCCGTTGTCTATCCGATGAGAGAGAACTGCTCCCACTCCATAGGGAGATACGTCATGTCAAAATTCTTTCATCTGGTCAAAACGCACCAATAGATTGGACAAGTGCAACAATTGTTTCACCTTTATGACAGCTTCTTTCTGGGGCACCTCCCAAGACCAACGTTGGTTCTGTTTGAGTAGCGAATGCAGAGGGGCTAGCACTGTAGGCAAATTGGATAAGAACCGCCCATAATAGTTGATCATTCCTAGGAATGATTTCAGCTCTGAGGTGTTCTTTGGCACAGGGGCCTCTCTTATGGCTCTCACTTTCTCCTCAACTGGGTGGAGGCCCTGTGAATCTACCCGGTGACTCAAATAGGTTACCTCCCTCGCTTGGAATGTGCACTTTTCTTTTTTTTTAAACACACTGTAGCTTGCAAGAAACATTTTAAGACTTCTTCTAAGTTTGCTAATTGCTCTTTTTCAGTGAATCCTGTCACCAATACATCATCTAAATAGACTACAACCTGGGGCAGTCCCTGCAGTAAGCTTTCCATTGTTCTCTGAAAGATGGCACAAGCTGAGGACACACCGGAAGGCAATCGTGTATATTGACACAACCCTTTGTGGGTATCAATTGTGACAAATTTCCGGGAGGTATTATCTAACTCTAGTTGTTGATAAGCATGACTCATGTCATGCTTTGTGTACGTTGTTCCTCCTGTCAATTTGGCATACAGGTCTTCAATTTTTGGATTGGGGTGCCTGTTTAGCTTAGCTACTTTCAGTTTGTACTCCCCACAAATTCGGACGCTTTGGTTGGGTTTAAGGACGGGGACTATGGGTGCTGCCCATCTGAGGACAGCATAGGTTGTATAAGACCCAGTTCTTTTTTTTTATTCATTCACGGGATGTGGGCTTTTCTGGCTGGGCCAACGCATCCCTAATTGCCCTTGAGAAGGTGGTGGGTGGTGAGCTGCTTTCTTGAGCCGCTACAGTCCATGTGGTGTAGGTACATCCACAGTGCTGTTTGGAAGGGAGTTCCAGGATTTTGACCCAGCAACAGTGAAGGAACGGTGACACATTTCCAAATCAGGATGGTGAGTGACTTGGAGGGGAACTTCCAGGTGGCGGTGTTCCCATGTGTCTGCTGCCCTTGTCCTTCTAGATGGTAGCGTTTGTGGGTTTGGAAGGTGCAGTTGAAGGAGCCTTGGCAAGTTCCTGCAGTGCATCTTGTAGATGGTACACACTGCTGCTACTGTACGTCGGTGGTGGAGGGAATGAATGTTTGTGGATGGCGTGCCAATCAAGCGGGCTGCTTTGTCCTGGATGGTGTTGAACCCCCTGAGTGCTGTTGGAGCTACACTCATCCAGGCAAGTGGAGAGTATTCCATCACACTCCTGACTTGTGCCTTGTAGTTGGTGGACACACAGACACACACAGAGCACTGTGTAATATTTAATACTGGACAGTATACCACCGAGATCGATACTGAGCAGATGTTTTTATTATTCATTCATGGACCATGGGCTTCGCTGGCTGGGCCAGCATTTATTGCCCATCCCTAGTTTCTCTTGAGTTGCCCTACTGTCCACTGTTAGATATTAGGCAGTGATATTGTATGTTGTGCAAGTTTCACAGGCCCTCTTGGCTGCTGGCCTTGGCAAATCTGAATTTCATCATTGCTATTGTCATTGTCTGTTCAAATTTCATGTGTTGGAAGACAGTGGGATCATTGAGTGCTACTCATTGTTAGGTTGTGGGGTCATTTTTTTTCTGTGGCAAACAGCCAGTTGGAGTTTCCCAGCAAGCCATCAGAAAGTCCTACTCAATGTCGATAATAGCAGTGTGGAACTGAGCAACATGGGATGCAAAGGCTGCAGGTTTGAGGGTGGGGCAATACGCAAGTTAGCCAATCTCAGTCAGTGCGATTGTTTGGATTTATCGGGCAAGATCGGGGCATGTCTGTCTGTGATGCCACCTATGATCACAGTTCAGGGTCACGTGTGTAAAACAGTCAACCTAGGCAGGATGTCACTGAAACTATAGCCCAGTATCAGGGCCTTCAGAAGCAGAGACAGGTGAGCAACATGTTGGCGAGGGCTGGAGAGAGACAGATGGCTACAATGACTATTCCATCACAATTCTGACTTGAGCTTTGTAGAAGATGGAAATGCTTTGAGAAATCAGGTGGTGAGTCACTCGTCACAGAATATCCAGCCTCTGCCCTGTTCATGTAGCCACAATGCTAACATGTCTCCAGTTCAGCTTCTGCTCAATGGTGATCCCCAAGGTGCAGAGTCAGGTACTCAGTAATATAGGTGCCACTGAAGACTGAGGGAGATGGTCAGCACCCAGCACTTTGTAATTAGAGCCTTAATGTTAACCAAGTCCTTCTGTAGGCTGAGAGAGAAATTGATGTTTTTAAAAATATTTTTGGGGAACATGGTGTTATTCTATGGAAAAGTGTGTGTGTGTGTGTGTGTGTGTATGATTTAATTAAGCTGGGCAGAGATTAATAGGAAAAAAATTGTCTGGGAAGGTTGAAACATGAAAAAGACAGAGGTGTTAGGGTTTGAGGTACAAGTAAATAGGCTAGATCAAACATTTGCCTTTTTAGATAAGTTGAGAGTTTGTTTGAACATCAAAAGTGAGTCAGAGGTATCAAGAGTCATGTTTGCATCTGGCAGGAGTTCCATAGGTAAATAGAAGGGAGGATACTATATTTTATTGACCCAAAAGCAAAGACAATATGGAAATATGAAAGATCTTATATTTTGAAGGGTTTGAGTTTCAAAGAGGTGTGTTAACAATGGAACCTGAGATGAAATGGGGAAAAAAGGTGTTTTAGAGCTGCTGTTTGAGCTGTTGAGGTAGCAGTTGGAGTTGAGTTGGGAACTGTTAGCTCTGGGCTGGAAGGAGATGCCATTTGAAACAGCCATCCAGTCAGGCCAGAAAAGTCTTAGACTGCAACAAGCACTTCTATTCTGAAGTTTGGATTCCATAGCAGAGCAGGAGAGAGTTGAGAGGTCATGTGGTTTGCCTCTATTAAAGCTACAGCAGTTTGCTTTGGATAATATTACTGGATTTCTTATAGTTAAACATCTGTAAGGGAGTGTTGCCTGTAAGCTGTTTATTTGTGGGTCTGACCAAGTGGAGAGTCTTTTTGGGGGAATGTTTGTAAGACTAACCTTAATTGTGCAGCTGTAATCTTGTGTACTTAAGCTTTCTTTTATTCTTGTTAATAAAACTTTTAATTTTTAAAATCCCAAAAGAGTTACTGGACCTCTTACTGCTGACATCGGTACGTCGTCTTCTTGTTTTCAGAATACACTAAAAAAAGGGTATGGCCCGTAAGCCAAGTTTCTCTCTGGAATTTGGTTTGTGCTGCAATTAATACCAGTTGTGATCATAACAACTGGGATGGGTTGCTTCATTATTGGGGAAATAATGAATGGAGGTGAAAAGTGGAATCATCAATTCCAGCGCCATTCCTGACCTTATGGCAAAGGGAAGGACATTAATAAAGCAGCAAACGTTGGTTTGCCTGAGGATATTTGCCCGAGGAGCTGAGATGTCTGGATTGGTCTCTGACAATCTAAACTGTCGTCCTTTGCATCAAGTATGACTCCAGGCACTGGAAGGTTTTTCTTTTGATCACTTTGACCCTGGGTTTTGCTTGGTCACATATTTGGTCAAATGTTGCCTTTAAACAGACAGCAATTACTCGCCTCTCTTCTGAATTTAATGCATGCATCTACACCTGGCTCAAAGCTATGATGAGGCCTAAAGCTGAGCATCTGTGAGCAGGTTATTGGCAAGTAGATTCAGACTTGCTTAGGAATAGTGAGAGAGAGAGCCAGGCTAGATTTATCCTGGTTTTTGTGCCTAGGACATACCTGGACATTCCTGCAGATTGTTGTGTAGATGCCAGTGTCACAATTGTAGTGGACATTGGTCTATTTACAGCTTACAGATCCTTCCTATGTGCAGATTGGTTGTGTGTTTACCAAGATAACAGTAATGGCACTTGGTAGAAATAGAGATAGTTTAAGTAAGTTACAACGGTATTTCTGGGTGTTAGGAATGAGTTTTAGCTTTAATGTTTAAGTTTGATTTGTATTTCTGTATCTGTGTGTTAAGAAAAGGTCAAATTAAGTTTTAGTTTTACTTTAAAAGGTACCTGCATTTCTAATGAGTTTTATATGACTGTTGCAGCTAAGTTAAACAAACAAGAGTAGAGAAACTGAGCTATTGCCTAGAAACAGGGGTCCAGAGAGGCAGGTTCCTCCCACAGACACACACAAGAAACTAGAAACATCAATTTGATTTTGGAAGCTGTTTGAGTTCAGTTGGTTTTGAAAGTAGCTGCCAGGAGAGACTGGAGCAAAGGGGACAGATAGCCAGTTCCAAGCTAAAGAAAAGACTTCAAACTCCAGGGGAATGGAACAGGAGAAAGTCTCAAGCATACCTTCTAGTCAAGGGAAGGACAGGAACCTGGAAAAGGTACTGTTAAGTGAAGTTAAGAGTTAGGGCAGAAAGGCTCCATGATTCAGATTCAAAGAGACAAAAGCTATAGAAAGTAGGTTTAAAGCAGGAACAGCTTGTAAGAGCCCATAAGGTCCAAAGAGATGGCAGAAGGTCTGTGACTCTTTGTTATGGGTATGTGAAACAGTGGTGTACTGTTGATGGCTGAATTGGTGAAAGAGAGTGCATGGAAGAAAGCTTGAATGCATGTGGTGACCCAGGGGAGAGGAAGTTCGGAAGGAGATGTCGAAACCCTGGAGGTGAACCCTTGTGGAAGTCTTCTGAGAGAAAGCGTCGGTTTGGGAGAAGATTCCAAAGCGAGTTCTTGGAGAGTGGAGATTGGAAACGCTCATGTGAAAGACGGAGTTTGGTGAGACCAATTGGCTCATGGTGTGACAAGCATCTGCGTGAAGTTGAGGAGAGATCCACAGTATCTGGTTGACGTGGCAACCATCACTTGGTTCCAGAGTGTGGTGTGTCTGACCACAGGGTCGCCTATTGGTTTACATGGACTGTGTGCTTACTGTGAACATTAGAGTATAAGATAGCTTTGAAACTTATGCTATCCTTACAAATAGGAATAGTTGTGGGTGAAAAAATACTGTAATATAGTTCATTTTATGTTAAATAAATGTTTTATCCTTTTGTTAAAAGTTCATTAGATGACTCTGGTGTCTCTGTTCAGTAGCCCCTCTCCACATATCTAAACAAACAAATAAAAGTTAGGATCTATCAAGATGGATTGGTAACCTCAGCTGAGGATCACAACACACTTCAAATTAACCTCAGTTAATTAATCCATTGTAGAGCATTTTAAGATTTCCAGAAAGCAGAAGACCCTATATAAATCAAACTTCATTCTTGCTTTCCTTGCCTTATCCCTCAATCTCATTTTTCTTCAGAAAAATATCAAATTATCTCAACCTCATTCCATATCCTGCATGAATGCCAATCCCTGACTACTTCTTTCACAAACTTATTTCACAATTCTATTATTATTCAAGTTCTGTTCCGAAAATAACTTCCTTCATGCTGTTTCAGCCCATTAAACCAGGTAAAGAATGGGTACCAACCTTTACACACTTTTGTAAGCATTTATATACACCTTTACAGATTACAAGCAAGCACCTCCTAACCACAATTTAAGACAGTCTATTTATAGGGATATAAGTGAATGCTCAGTTAATGTCCACCACCTGCCTACAATTAAACATAACAAATATAAAATTAACACATGACCCCAAATTAGGATAATTCCAAGTTCCTACCCTCTCATGCTCAATGGTAAAGCTCAGAGACCTACCACACTCATTGTGTGTGCAGGGGGTTGCTATTTAGAATCAGAGGATTAAACTAAACCCACATGCAAATGAACACCAGTGCAAAATTGATGGCCCAAGGTTCCTGCTTCTCAACTGTAACATTCCATAGTTGGTCTTTCTTGTGTGAAGAGCAGTATAAATATAGAAATGTAATGGGGCTCAGTCTTTGGGCTATTCAACAATTCTGCATCATGCTGTACATTTCTATTCTGGGGAACTGGGAAGCGGAGTATTATTTTGCTTATTTGTCAAACACAATGCATTTCTACAAAAACAAAAACCAATATCACAAAATTTGGTTAACCAAATTTTGTGTGTGTTTGCTGCTTCTTTCTTTTGAAGTCCATGGACTAATGTCCTGTCTCAGAGGGATTCCATTTACGAAGCTCCATGCCAGGGATCCAGGGCTGGGATACAATTTGAAAAATTTCTGTAACTACAGGACCATTTGCAAAAATGAGATTTTTCTAGTTCCCTCAAACTGGCTATGCTCTTTGAACTTGGGGACAGTGTGGAGCTCAGACCAGCCAGGAACTTATGCTCACCTGTCAATGGGAAACCTGCTAAGGAGATTCCAATAAACATCAGTTGGAATTACCAGAGACTCCTTTCAATCACTTTGTGTTATCATCCTGTAGTCACTGTTTATAGGAGATGGTTCCAATGCTGGCATTTATTGCCCAGACAAGGTGGTGGTGATAAGCTGACTTCTTGAACCACTGCAGTCCATGTGGTGTAGGTAAATCCACAGTGCTGTTAGGGAGGGAGTTCCAGGATTTTGACCCAGCAACAGTGAAGGAATGACAATTATAGTTCCAAGTCAAGATAGTGTGTGGTCTGGAGGGGATCTTGCAGGTAGCTGTATACTTATGTGTCTGCTGCCCTTGTCCTTCTAGGCAGTAGACATCATAGGTTTGGAAGGTGCTGTTGAAGGAGGCTTAGTGAGTTGCTACAGTGAATCCAGTAGATTGTACACATTGCTGCCATCACATGCTGGTGATGGACAGAGCAGTGGCAGGGCTGCAATTAAGCAGAAAATCCATCTGTCCTGAATGACTGTGTTTCTTGAATATTGCTCCAGTTGCACTATCAGGCAAACAGAGTATCCCATCACACTCCCATTTGAGCCTTGTAAATGATGTAGATGTCTTCAGGAGTCAAGAGATGAATTGCCAGTTGCAAATTATCCAATATTTACACTGCTATTGCAGCCATGTTGCTACGTTATGGCAGGCTCAGCTCAGACTGGATGTTGCTGGTGGGGCACTTGGGTTCTCAGTGCTGTTGAAGGTTAGTGGGAGATTGCTGGGCTTTTTCTTGTTGGCAATTACCTGCCACTGACCAGGTCCAAATGTCTCCCGTCAATGGCCAGCCTAGGTCTTGAGGGTATCCATGTCCTGTGGTAAGTGGGCACAGGCAGCTCCATTGAGAGGGGGTGATGGTTAACTGGTTGGCTCTTTGTCAAAGTGTGCATTTCTTTTCCAAAGAGCATGAAAGAGAAAAATAAATCCAATTTTGTCAAATGTTCAGTGTTTCACTGGACAGGGATTGGGATCAAGGCCTGAACTTTCTGAACTTAAAGGGAATAGCTCAGATGAGGAAGTGCAGCTGGGAACTGGTCCAAATCAAAGCCTCACAGCCGTGGAATGTGTCCTATTTGCTTTTTCCATCAGCTGCTCAGAGTGACTCACTTTCTCATACTGACCGGGAGCCAGTTCGCAATCAGGAGGCTAGAAATAGCCCCACATCTGGACCAGCAATCCACCAAGGGTATCCTATCCAGACAGGATAGAGGAGGGGCTGTGCAACAATGAAAAATACTTGCATTTCTTTCGCGCCTCTCACAACTTCAGAACATTCCAAAGCACCTCACAGCTAATCAAGTACCTTTTTTTGAAGTGTGGCCACCGTTGTAACGTAGTAAACACAGCAGCCAATTTGTGCACAGTAAGCTCTCACAAACAGCAATGTGATCGTGACCAGATTATCTGTTTTAATTGTGTTGGCTGAGGAATGGATATTAGACAGGACACTGGGGCAAACTCCCCTGCTTTTCTTCCAAACGTATCCTGGGATCTTTTAGAGCCACCTGAGAGGACAGGTGGTAGCTTGATTTAATATTGCATCTGAAAGACAGTCTCCAACAATGCAGCACCCTTTCAATCCTATACTGGGAATATGTTGTGAGAAATTGTTTTTGCTCAGAAAATGGAATGTTCCAACAGACGTCTGCCAGAATAGGAATACAGTGTTTCAAAATAAAATAATGAGGCATAATTTGTCAAGTCAGGCACTGCCTATTCGCAGGTCTCGGGGGAAGGCAGGTCCCAGGAGTTTCCTGCAAATCCTCCCTCTTCGGTTTTCACTTACACATCTGTACCATGTCTGTACCCGGCAGCCCGTCTGCTGGTCGCACGTCTGTACCCGGCAGCCTGTCTGTTAGTTACATAACTTCAAAAATACTTACTTCAATGCTGTAAAGCATTTGGGATGACCGGGGTGGGGGGCGGGGGGGATTAAAGGTGCCTCATGATTGTAAGTAATTCTTTATATAGTCATTTGGTAGTACAGAATTTGAGATTGCTGAAAAAAAAGAGATAGGTCAAAGCTTTTTGTCTTGCACTCATCAGGACACTTCACAAGAATACCAATATAAGGAGAAAACAACAATTTATACTGTATGTGAATAGTGTGCTGATTGATTGGCAAATGGACTCTAATTGGTAGAGGTGTTGCCATGGAGAATGCACCAGTGATGACGACTGACAGTTAACTGCCAAACATTGTTTGAAATTTAAACCAGGCAGCTTGGTCCTGATTGATCAAGGCTTTGCCAAGGAATGAGTCAGCGAATGGCTGTCGCTTATTTTGTTCAGCTGAAACAGCCGCAAAGTGTGTACATATGCTTTCTTCAATGAGTCTCTTTTTTTCAGCAATGCTCAAATACTTTATATTTTAAATATAAAAAGTACAGCTGTTAGCATCCAAGACAAATTAATCAATGAGGAAATCTGGCAATGTATTGTGGTACCTGACACTACATATATTGTAAAATACAGTAACTCACTTCTATTCAAAAGAAATGCCCTGAAGCAATCTGCTGTGGATTTACTGAATCGAGGAAAACAAAATTGTATTTATGTAACATTTAATCGCATCTAGGAGACTCCCAAAGAGAATCACACCAACTAATTAATTTATACTCTTTCGAGTTATCAACAGTCACAGATTGCAACTCTTTGAGTACAATCACAGTTCTTGGTTTTCCGGGAGTGGGACATGAACCCACAACCCTCTGATTCAAAGGCGAGGGTGCTATGAACTGAGCCACAGCTGACACCTCCTAATTAATTTATTTATTTATTTATTTTTTTGTCTGTTTAACTGAACATTTATTGACACGTTTGGTAGTCGAAATATTTACTTCTTCTTGGACACACCGACTGTGCGTCCTCTCCTGCCTGTGGTCTTTGTGTGCTGGCCACGCACACGGAGACCCCAGAAGTGTCGCAGACCCCTATGTGCACGGATCTTCTTCAATCGCTCCAGGTCCTCACGCAGTTTGTTGTCCAGGCCGTTGGCCAAGACCTGGCTGTATTTTCCATCCTTAACATCCTTCTGCCTGTTCAGGAACCAGTCTGGAATCTTGTACTGACGTGGGTTCTGCATGATTGTTATAATGCGCTCGACCTCATCCTCAGAGAGCTCCCCAGCTCTCTTGCTCAGGTCGATATCAGCTTTCCTCAGTACCACATGAGCCTTCCGACACCCTTGATGGCGGTGATCGCAAATGCTATCTTCCTTCGCCCATCAATGTTGGTGTTGAGGACTCGAAGAATGTGCTGGAACTTTTCGGGAATAACCAACGACATGATGGCTTCAACGGTCACTCGGCAATGCAGTCACTGTTGTGTGTAAATAAACTAATTATTGGAGAGGATTCAGGTGATGCAACAGTAAGCAGGCTGTCAAAAGGCAGAGTCTCCCATTCACTGCTTCCATTTCAGCATTCTGACTTCTTTCTCTAGGAATGGTCAGAAACCTGTACTCAGTGAGTCCAAAGCTAAAGGGATCCATGTGGTCTCCAGGCATGCCATCTAGAGAGTTCAGGAGATTAGCATAAGGGCTCCTCCCTCTCAGCATCCTAAGTAAAGGAAGATCTTGCATTTCTATAGTGTCTTTGACTGCCTCAGGAAGTCCCAAACCATGTAAAAGGCTATGCAATACTTTGAAGTGCAGTCACTGTTGAAATGTAGGAAATGGAGCAGTTGATTTGTGCACAGAAAGCTCCCACAAAGAATAATAAGATAATAAGATAATGACCAGATGATCTGTTTTGGCCAGGACGCTGGGGAGAATTTTCCTGCTCTTCTTTGAATAATGATCATAGAATCTGTTACAACCACTCGAGAAGACAGGCTGGGCATTGATTTAACATCTCATCCGAAAAATGGCACCTCCAAGAGTGCAGCATTCCCTCAGTACTGACCCTCCAACAGTGTGGCATTCCCTCAGTACTGACGGTCCGACAGCGCGACGCTCCTTCAGTATTGACCCTCCGACAGTGCAGTGCTCTCTTGGTACTGACCCTCCGACAATGCGGCACGCTGTCAATACTGACCCTTTGACAGTGCGGCACTCCCTCAGTACTTCACTGTGATATACAGTCAATGTGACAAAACCGAGAAACTTGTGTCTCAGACACTTTCAGGACCGTGTAGTCTTGGGATACTAATGAGCCTATTGTGGCTCCCAGATAATTAGTTCAGTCCATGAATGCGTGGAGCCACCAAATCAATCAGGAGCCCTCCAATCCGAGTCAACCAAGGACAGTGTAGGTTAGCTAACACGGCAGGTGATGGGTGATTGGTCCAAATTGGGATGTGGGGCAGGATAAGCCGACATTTAGAGAGGATGCAGGGTGGGAGACCGGTCAGGAGAGCAGTGGAAGAAATCTGTCCGGAGGTAGCAATGCCTCAATTTCATAAACACATGGATTCCCCCAGGAGCCAAACACTAAACCAAGAAATTATTTGTACATTTTTATATTCACTTGTAAACATTCTTAGAAAAGAAGTGAAAATGATTAATGACCATGTGATGTTTAAAATAATCTGCAAATAAGGAGCTACATCATTAGAAGCTTGGTCAGTGCAGACTGTATAACCTTCAATGCCCAGTCTCCTAGGGCACAGACTGTCGTGTCAATGGTTCGCTCATGCCTGCTGCTAATGTTGTCTCCCACTCCCAAACAAAACACTAGTAGAAAAATATGTGGCACTCAGTCTTGTGACGGCTGCAGCACACACAAAACAATAACCCATCTCTCTGAGCCATGAGTGAATAGGAACGGATTTACAGAAAGGCACAAACAGCAGCAACATGATCGCTCCATCACCAAGCTAGCAATTCAATGCATTTTGAAAGAGTGACTTGCATTTCTATAGCACCTTTCACAACCTCAGGACATCCTAAAGCAAACAACGAAGTTCTTTTGAAGTGTAGTCACTGTTGTAATGTAGGAAACGTGGCTGCCAATTTGAGCACAGCAAGATCCCACAAATAGCAATGAGATGATGGATAGATGATCTCCTTTAGTGATATTGATTGAGGGATATATATTGGCCTCAGGACGCTGGGGAAAACTCCCCTGCTCTTCATCAAAATAGTGTAGTGGGATCTTTTACATGCATCCAAGAAAGAAAATATGAAATATAGAAAGATTTACACTACAGAAGGAGGCCATTTGACCCATCATCTCCATGCTGGGACCTTGGTTTAACATCTCAGCTGAAAGACAGAACCTCAGACAGTGCTCCCTCAGTATGGTCAGTCAAGATTGTGTGTTCCAAGTTTCTGGAATGCGTCTTGAACCCATGACCTCCTGACTCAGAGGCAAGGCAGCCACCCACTGAGCCACAGCTGACATGGAAAGGAGAAGGGGTGGAATCTGTAGTGAGACACTTGAGGTGCTGGGGGTGGGGTAACCAAATGGAATACAGTTTTCAGTGTGATAACACAAATCTGAAAACACCTGGAGTGTGTAGCTTCTAACAGCTGCCTTCTACATAGGAAAATGTCCCATGGGGCTAAATATTACAGATGCAATGAGAAGGAGCAAGTTGGCCAACAATCCAACCCTAACTGGGAAAGCTGTGCCTCAGAGGCCTCAACACAACTAGGAACAGCCCAAACTGAGAGCCAAAGTGAGCTGGAGGGGGATTGGCCAGTCACCATAGGCCAATTAAACTCAGCATCTAGTCTGATGTTCTCTGCAAGAGTCATTCAATATGTAGGGTGTGATTAATCCCAGTGCCCAGGAGATTAAAGACTCATGTAAACCACAAGAACCACCCATCTGAACATTATGGGAAATGGAGTGTTGTGTTCATGGGGTTTGATGGTTTCAGAGGATAGAAGTAAAAATTTGGGTAGGTTTGCATTAACAGATGGGCATCAGGTGAAGGGTGTCAAGACAGTAATGAGGTAAAGCAGGAGGCCAGCCAATGGAGCGACTGTGTGTGCTGGGAGAGGTGGAGGGAGAAATCTATAACATATGGATGGCTGGGCATTCTTATACTGAAATCTTTTCCTATCCTTACCTTCAGAGATCTGTAAACAGCAGAAATCTGCTGATGTCGCTCCCATTTCTAAATGGCTCCGGTGCTCAAGTTTCTGGAGTGGGACTTGAATTTGTGATCTTCTGACTCAGGGACAAAAGAGTGCCACCCAATGAGCCAAGACTGACACTGAACTCAACAATGTCTGCATGGAAGAGAAGGTGAAGATGCTGCTCTCAAACTATTCATTCAGAGATTGTAAAATTTTAAAATCAGATCTTATTTGTGATTTTGGAGGTACGCGAGGACAGACTTGGTCCAACATGACACAAATCCATGGACAATTGGAAGAAGAGCAGGGGAACTCTCCTCGGTGTCCCAGTCAATGTTTATCCCTCAATCAGCATCACTAAAAAACAGATCACCTGGTCATTATTGCAATGCTGTTTGTGGGATCTTACTGTGCACAAATTGGCCACCATGTTTCCTACATTACAACAGTGTCTACACTTCAAAAGCATTTCATTGGCTGTGGAGTGCTTTGGGATGTCCTGAGCTTGTTAAAGGCACTATATAAATACAAATTCTTATCACGGAACAGCATTTTGAGTGAGCAGTCCTCATGGGCCTTGTACTCTCCAATCAACAATCAGCTACTTACCAAATTGGGGTTGTCAACCTGCCAGAAATTGAAGATTATCTCCAAACCACTAAGATAAATGCAAAATACTGCAGAACCACTGCTGAGAGCACCATCATGGAGAAAAATCATTGAGGGCATAAAAATATAGTGTTTTATCATTTCCTTTGAATTTTTATGTTTATTTATACAATTATCAAAATATTGGAGATAGGGAAAGGCTGCTTGACTGGCAGTTGAGAATCATCCAATTGGGAAAGGAAGAGAATGTTGACTTTTCCATTTGGCTGGGAAGACGGGTCACTGTGAGGACGGACATGTTGGGTGACCAATGGTGGGAGCATAGGGATGGAGGTGGGGGTGTTGGTGGGGGGGGGGGGTAGTGGTTGGACATCATGTGATGAAAACTAGAAGAATACATCCAACCACAGTTGGCAACCCTCCCACTAAACAGATGTCACACACTCTGGTCCCTGGTTGATGAGTGTTCTGTTTGTGCTTGCTATACCGTCACTTTCACCAATAAAGGAGCACAAATGGGAGGTAGGGGTCAGGTCAGTGATTGAGTTGCTGGGGATTTAACCAATTCCCTCAGGTTTCTCACAGCAGTGACTGGAAGATATACTTTTAATTCCAGGAGACTCTGCAATACTCTGAGACTAGAGCTTCAGTGCTCTACCCCAGCAGTTAGAACGGGCAGATTTTTCTCTGACAGACAGGAACATAGTGTGTGAAGGAAGGTAGACCAATGTCCAAGATCATAATGATGCCCACTTAGCTTAAGGGCCAAAGAGCCTTATAGTGAGTTACTATCTCATGGATTGTAATATTTTAATAGACACTGCAATTGGGCAATTATTTCACCTGTACAAAATAATCTCATCACATTCCAGCACAATATCCTGCAAACGTCACTGTGCTTCACCCCTCCCCTCCCTCCCATTCATGTCACCACTCTCCAGGATCTTATCCAAAGGGAAACTCAAGCAGAAAGTGTCATTAGGCTATTCCACTGTGGTAGGGCTCATGGCTGAGTTGGACCTTCCTCCTGGCCCTTGCCCAGACTCTGATCCTCACCCTCATACCCCAGTAGCAATTAACTGAATACAAAAAAATTTCCTCATCCCTAGGGACCTTGGGGACTGATTGTGCACAAACCAGCTACAGTCAGACTCTGGGATCAGGTCAGGGCTCTTTTGCCACGTCCTTCGGCCAGAACACAAAGCTGAACCCACAGAACCCAGACCCAGAGGCCTCAGGCTTACAGCCTCCAGCAGCTCCTTCTCAGAGTTTTGGCCATGTTTTTATAAACAAAAAGTCAGAACAGCAACTCAAGTGGAAACATATTTCCTTTTATGGGAAAATTTATGAAATTCTCCATGTGACCCAAAGCAAATATTTTAATACTTGGAGGCGTTGGTTTGAGGAAAAGTGCAGAAATTATAGCCATTAAATGAATATAATGTTTTAATGATTCGTTCAGATGTCTGAGCACTGAGCAAATGTGTTTCGTCGGTCCTCCTGTTCCAGGGAGCAGGATTTTTTCCCTCTCTCCCACACGGCACAGTTATCAGGATTAAGAGTCCATATAAGGTAGAGTTGTAAGCACAAGGTAAACAGTCATAAGGAGGGCTGGGCACAATGATCAGGTTGAGCCTTCAAACTAAGCTGTGTAAACAGTCACTGATTCGACAGGAATCAGCGCTATCTTCACTGCAAGCCCAACCTTTAAACATTTGTCTCACACACAGTAAAACCATTGTAACCCAGCCTCTGCAAACCATCGCCTCCAACAGGGAAAGAACACAAGACACAGCCCACATAACAGTCAGTTAAATCAACTCTTCCTGTGCAACTCATCAAACTGTGAAACCAGGTTTTACTCATCAGTGTACATTTATGTAGCACCTTTAACATAGGAAAATGTCTCACAGACATTCAACAGGAATTTTGTTAGACAATGTCACACCAAGTTAAAGTAGTACCTTATATGAGGATGACTAAAAGCTTGGTCACAGAGGCTGTTATTAAGGAGGATCTGAAAGAAAGCTGCAGAGGTGGAGGTGTGGTGGTGGTGGGCTCAGGTAAGAACATAAGAAATAGGGACCAGAGTAGGCCATCTGACCCCTTCAGCCTGCTCCACCATTCAATATCATGGCTGATCTGATTGGGACCTTAACTCCGCTTTCTTGCCTGTTTCCTAACCCTCAACTCCCTTGTTGATCAAAAATCTAACTCAGCCTTAAATATATTCAATGACCCAGCTTCCACTGCTCGCTGGGGAAGAGAATTCCACAGACTAACAACCCTCAGAGAAAAAAAGCCCTCCTCATCACAGTCTTAAATGGGAGGCCCCTTATTTTTAAAACTGTGCCCCCTAATTCTAGATTCCCAATTAGGAGAAACATCCTCTCAGCACCTGTTATCATCGTTGGGCATCTTAGATGAGGTTATCCTTGGTCAGGTTTGATAGAGGCTGCTGGAGGCAAGGCTGTTGGTCAATTTTACCTTTTATTGAACATTCTACTAACTATGTACAGTACAGGCTTAGCACAAGGCTTCACATAGAACCATTTCTCAGCATACTCTGTTGTCATGTGATCTTACATCACAAATGATGAAGACTGTCTATTTACATATTTAGCATTAACCCTTTATAATACAGCATCTACCCTGTCAAGTCCCTCAGAATATTAAATGTTTCAATAAGATCACCTCTCATTCTTCTAAACTTTAATGAGCATAGGCCCAACCTGCTCAACCTTTCCTCAATAGACAAACCCCTTCATCCCAGGAATCAGTCGAATGAACGTTCTCTGAACTGCCTCCAATGCAAGAAAATCCCTCCTTAAGTAGAGTCCAAAATTGCACACTGTACTCTAGGTGTGGTCTCGCCAATGACCTGTACAGTTGTAGCAAGACTATCCTACTTTAATACTTCATCCCCTTTGCAATAAAGGCCAGCATTCCATTTGCCTTCCTAATTACTTGCTGTACCTGCATGTTAACTTTATGGTTCATGTACAGAGAAACCTAGATCCCTCCATACCACAGCATTCTGCAGTTGTTCTCCATTTAAATAATCTGCTTTTCTATTCATCCTGACAAAGTGGACCTCACATTTTCTCGCATTATACTCCATCTGCCAAATTTTTGCCCACTCACTGAACCTATCTAAATACCTTTGCAGACTGTATCCTCACAACTTGCTTTCCTATCTGCCTTTGTATTAACAGATTTGGCTATAATGCACTTGGTTGCTTCATCCAAGCCAATAACGTAGATTAGTTGAGGCCCCAGCACTGATCCCTGTGGCACTCCACTTGTTAATTTGCCAACCTGCAAATGACCCATTTATCCTGTCTGTTTCCTGTTAGTTAGCCAATCCTCTATTCAAAATATATTACCCCAACACCATGACATCTTGTGTTGTAACTTTTTATGTGACACCTTATTGAATGATTTTTGGAAATCCACATGCACTACACCTACTGGTTCACCATTTAATCCTCAAAGAACTCTAATAAATCTGTCAAACACTATTTCCTTTTCATCAAACCATATTGACTTTGCTTGATTGTATTATGATTTTCTAAATGTGCTGCTCCTAGAGTCTAAATAATGGATCCAGCATTTTCCCAATGTTAGATGTTAAGCTAACCAGCCTATAGTTTCCTGTTTTCTTCCTCCCACCTTTCTTGAATAGAGGTGTTAACACTTGTGTTTTTCCAATCTGCTGGAATCTTTCCAGGATCTAGGGAATTTTGGAAGATTACAACCAATGCACCCATTATCTCTGCAGCCACTTCTTTTAAGGCCTAGGATGCAGGCCATCTGGTCCAGGGGACTTGTCAGCCTTTAGTCCCGTTAGTTTTCCCAGTACTTTTTCTCTAATGATAGAGATTGTTTTAAGTGCCTCCCTCCCTTTTGCCCCTTGATTTTCCTTTATTCTTGGGGTGCTTTTTGTGGCTTCTACCATAAAGACAAATACATACGAACATGAAGCAGGAGTAGGCCATTCGGCCCCTTGAGCCTGCTCTGCCATTTAATAAGATCATGGCTGATCTGATAATAACCTCAAATCTGCATCCCACCTACCTCCGATAACCTATCACCCCCTTTCTTACCAAGAATCTATCCAGCTTTGCCTTCAGAATATTCAAAGACTCTGCTTCCACCACCTTTTCAAGAAGAGTTCCAAAGATTCACGACACTCAGAAAAAATTTTGCCTCATCTCCGTTTTAAAAGGGTGACCCCCTATTTTTAAACAGTGACCCCTAGTTCTAGATTCTCCCACAAGAGGAAACATCCTCTCCACATCCACCCTGTCAAGACCCCTCAGGATCTTATATGTTTCAATCAAATCACCTCTTAATCTTCTAAACTCCAGCGGATACAAGCCTAGTCTGTCCAACCTTTCCTCATAAGACAACCCACCCATTCCTGGTATTAGTCTGGTAAACCTTCTCTGAACAGCTTCTAACATATTTACAATCTTCCTTAAATAAGGTGACCAATACTGTACACAGTAATCCAGATGTGGTCTCATTAGTGCTCTATAAAACTGAAGCATAACCTCCCTACTTTTGTATTCAATTCCTCTCGCAATAAATGATAACATTCTATTAGTTTTCCTAATTACTTGCTTACCTGCATACTAGCCTTTTGCAATTCATGCACTAAGATACCCAGGTCCCTCTGCATTTCAGAGCTCTGCAATCTCTCAACGTTTAGATAATATGCTTCCTTTTATTCTTCCTACCAAAATGGACAATTTCACATTTTCCCACATTAAACTCCATTTGCCAGATCATTGCCCACTCACTTAACCTAGCTATATGTTTTCGTAGCTTCCTTATGTCCTCTTCACAACTTACTTTCTTACCTATACAAATTACCTGTTCAAAGTTGAAAAAGTTGTGGTGACGGGGGGTGGGGGGGACAATGGAGGAGAGAATTTGTTATCCGAGCCTATTTTTCCCAATGAGAATCAAAGATTTTGTAAATGTGAAGATGTTCTTCTGAAGGGCAATTCTTCTACTCCATGCTTTTGGTCATTATTGTTTTGCAAGATCAAGGCATGAAGCATAAATGTTTGTCTGTGAATTTGAGTTGATCAAGTTTGTAAACTCTGTTGCATGTTTTATTAAGGTGGTGATGTGATGTTAATTCTGGTGAACGGGACTATTTCCAGTCAGGTTATAGTTAATTCTCAGAGTCAGAGTACAGGATAGAGCAGGAAAAAGATCACACTTTCTGAAGGTTCTGTTAACGGGAATTGCTGTGAATCCAGGAGAGGGAAAACGGCTCCATAAAAACTTGACACAGATTCTTATTTTTCTTAAGTTAATATTTCAAGACTTTTTTTTCCAAATCTACACTCTGGTTATTATTACTGGACCACGGTGATGAAAATTGGATACATTCAATGTCATATGACAAGCTGGAGTTTCATAGCAAAATTTTTTGGCTTAAATTTGAAGATGCTCTCCAGGTTAACCCTTGAATACAAGTGCCTTCTAATGCATGCATTATAAACTCAGGGTTACGCTTTCACACCATGTACATAGAGCTTTACCATATATGTAGAAAAATATATTATCCTGGGTATTTCTATTCAAGTACAGAGACTATAATCTTAGATTTATAATATACACAGTATTAGATACATCCCCACTTCTTTCATCCCACCATTAGTGGCTATGTATCCGGGTGCCTGGCTCCAAAGATCTGGAATTTTCTCCCTAAGCCTCCTCCCCTCTCTCCTCCTTGAGGGCCCTGTTTAGAACCTTTCTCTTTGACCAAGTTTCTGGTCACCTGTGTTAAGATCTCCTTCTTTTGCTTGGTAGAACGCGAGAGGGAGGGAGCAGCGAGACTTCATAAAGAGCGCAAGAGGGAGAGGAGGAGATGATTGGTGAGTGACAGGTGAGTAAACGCTTTATATAAAGTTTAAGATATGTCAGTGCAGCTCAGCCATGTGGAACGTGCTTCTTGCAGGATGTGGAAAGTCATGCAAGCACAAAGTGACTACATCTGCAGGAAGTGTCAGCAGCTGCAGAAACTTGAGCTCCAGGTTGTGGAACTTGAGCAGCGGCTAGAGTCACTGTGGTGCATCCGCAAGGCTGAGGATTACATGGGCAGCAAATTTAGAGAGGTGGGCACACTGCAGCTAAGAAGTACACAAGCAGAGAGGGGATGGGTGACCACCAGAGTATCTAAAAGAAGCAGGCAGGTCTTTCAGGAATCCCCTGAGGCTATCTCACTCTCTAGCCGCTTTGCCATATTGGATACTGGTGGGTGAGATGGTTTCTCCGGGGACTGTAGCAAGATCCAGGTTTGGGGCACCACGGGTGGCTCAGCTGCACACAAGGGGAGGTGGAAGAGTGGAAGTGCTATAGTGGTAGGGGATTCCATAGTTAGAGAAGCAGACAGGCATTTCTGTGACCATAGGCATGACTCCAGGATGGTACGTTGCCTCCCTGGTGCCAGGGTCAAGGATGTCACAGAGTGGCTACAGGGCATTCTTTTGGGGGAGGGCGAGCAGCCAGAGGTCATGTTCCACATTGGGACCAATGACACAGGTAGGAAAAGGGACGAGGTCCTGGAAGCAGATTTTAAGGAGTTAGGAAGGAAATTGAGAAGCAGGACCTCAAGAGCAGTAATCTCAGGATTACTCCCAGTGCCATGTGCTAGTGAGCATAAGAATAGGGAGATTGAGCAGTTCAACACGTGGATTGAGAAATAGAGTACGAGGGAGGGCTTTAGATTTCTGAGGCATTGGGACCGGTTCTGGGGCAGGTGGGACCTGTACAAGAAGGAGGGGTTACACCTTAACAGGATTGGGATTAATGATCTCGTGGGGAGGTTTGCTAGTGCTTTTGGGGAGGGTTTAAACTAGATTGGCAGGGGAAAGGAACCTGAGGGGCAATTCAGAGAGGAGAAGAGAAAAACTGGCAGTGGGAAGTAGAGAAGTATTAACTGATAAGGAGGATATGTCAGAGAGTAGCATCAAGCTAAACAGAATACTTGGAGAGTTTGGTAGAACTAGTAAGTACTAGGCTATAGTAAGTCATTAGATGGGGTCAGAGCAAGGGGGAACGATAAATGGTCTAAATCAATATTAATGTGCATCTATGTGAATGCACGGAGTATGGTTAATAAGACTGGTGAACTACAGGCACAGGTTGACAAATGGAATTATGATATCATTGCTATTATAGAGACCTGGCTCAAAGAAGGGCAGGACTGGGCATTAAATATTCCTGGGTACAAGATGTTTAGGAGTGCCTACTTTCCCTTTTATTCCATGAGCTAGAATTTTGCTCAAGTCTATTGTGTGGCACTGTATCAAATGCCTTTTGAAAATCCATATACACCACATCAACAGCATTGCACTTAGGAAGGAAGAAAAGGATGGTGGCGGGGGTGTGAGTGGCAGTATTAATTTAAGTAGGCATTACAGTACTGGAGAGAGAGGATATTCCAGAGGAGTCAAGGGTGAAATCTCTCTGGCTAGAGATAAGGAATGAAAAAGGTGCAATAACATTGATTGGTGTAGTATACAGACCATTAACTCGTGGAAGGGATTTCGAGAAACAAACTTGCAAAGAAATTACAGAGAGGTGTAAGAATTATAGAGTAATTATAATGGGAGACTTCAATTATCCAAATATAGACTGGGATAGGAATAGTGCAAAGGGACAAGAGGGGCGAGATTTCCCCAAATGTATTCAAGATCATTTCCTGCAGCTGTATGTTTCCGGTCCAGTGAGAGGGCAGGCACTGTTAGACCTGGTTCTGGGGAATGAGTTGGCCCAAGTAGACCAAGTAACAGTGGGAGAGCATTTAGGGGACAGTGACCATTGTATCATAAGGTTTAGGCTGGCCTTGGAGAAGGACAAGGAACAATCCAGAGCAGGGATAATTAATTGGGGGAAAGCCAACTTCGATGGGATGAGAATGCATCTGAGTCAAGTGAGTTGGAATCAAATGTTGGCGGAAAAGACGGTACTGAACAATGAGCCACTTTCAAAGAGATAGCATTGCAATGTCAAGGTATATTCCCTTGAAGGGGAAAGGTAGAACAAATAAATGTAGAACACCCTGGATAATGAGAGAGATAGAGGTGAAGATGACAAGGAAGAAGTACACATACGCCAGATGTTAGGTAGAAAATACATTGGAGAATCAAGCTGAATATAGAAGGACCAGAGGGGAAGTGAAAAAAACTAATCAGAAAAGCAAGGAGGGAGCATGAAAAGAGGCTGGCAGCTAACATAAAAGGGGATCTCAAGGTCTTCTATAAGCATTTAAATAATAAAAGAGTGGTAAAAGGGTAGGGACAATTAGGGATAAAAGAGGAGACTTGCCTGTGGAGGCAGGAGAAGTGGCGGAGGTATTCAATGAGTAGTTTGTATCTGTATTTACAGAGGAAGAGGTTGCTATCCAGGCCAAGGTGAGAGAGGAGGTAACTGGTACACTCAAGGAGTTTACAATTGAGAAGGAAGAGATATTAGAAAGGCTATCTTTACTTAAAATTGATAAGGTACCAGGACCAGATGAGATGCACCCAAGGATACTGAGGAAGGTGAGAGTGGAAATTTCAGAGGGACTGGTGATAATCTTCCAGTCTTCCTTAGATACAGGGGAGGTGCCAGGAGACTGGAGAATTGCGAATGTTATACCCTTGTTCAGAAAAGGGTGCAAGGATAATGCCGACAATTAGACTCATAGACGTTTACAACACAGGAGGCCATTCGGCCCATCGTGTCCACGCCGATCAACAAAGATCTGATTACACTAATCCCATTTTCCGGCGCTTGCTTGGCCCATAGCCTTGGAGGCTATGGCAACACAAGTGAATATCTACAGACCAGTCAGTTTGACTTCAGTAGTAGGAAAACTTCCGGAAACTATAGTTCGGAACAACATCAATAGTCACTTAGGTGCGGGATAATTAAGGAAAGCCAGCATGGATTCATTAAGGGAAAATCACGTTTAACTAATTTGCTGGAGTTTTTTGAGGAGGTAACAGAGAAGGTTGATAAGGGAAACGCTGTTGATGTGGTGTATATGGATTTTCAAAAGGCATTTGATACAGTGCCACACAACCGACTTGTGAGCAAAATTCTAGCTCATGGAATAAAAGGAAAAGTAGACATTTGCATAAGAAATTGGCTGAGTGACGGCAATCAGAGAGTATTGATAAATGGTTGTTTTTCAGATTGGAGGAAGGTTTGTAGTGGAGTTCTCCAGGGGTCAGTGTTGGGACCCTTGCTCTTCCTGACATATATTAGTGACCTAGACTGTGGTGCTCAGGGCATGATTTCAAAATTTGCGGATGATACAAAGATTGGAAATGTTGTCAACTGTGATGGGGTTAGTCTCGAACTTCAAAAGGACATAGACATGTTGGTGGATTGGGCAGACAAGTGGCAGATGAAGGTCAATGCAGAGAAGTGTGAGGTGATTCATTTTGGCAGGAAAGATATGGTGAGACAGTATAAAATAAAGGGAGAAACTCTAAACAAGGTGCAGGAACAGAAGGACCTCGGCGTATATAAACATAAGTCATTGAAGGTGGCAGGACATGTTGAAAGAGCAGTTAATAAAGCATATAGTATCCTAGGTTTTATTAATAGGTGCATTGAGTACAAGAGTAAGGAGGTCATGTTGAACTTGTATAAGACACTAGTTAGGCCTCATCTGGAGTACTGCATCCAGTTCTGGGTGCCATATTTGAGGAAGAATGTGAAGGCATTAGAGAGAGTACGGAGGTGATTCACAAGTATGATTCCCGGGATGAAGAACTGTAGCTATGAGGATAGACTGGAGAGGTTGGGTCTGTTTTCCTTCGAGAGGAAAGAAGGCTGAGAGGAGGCTTGATAGAGGCGTTCAAGATCCTGAGGGGTATGGATAGGGCAAATAGTGAGAAACTGTTCCCACTCAAGAGTATATCAAGAACTAGAGGGAACAGATTCAAAATAATGGGCAAAAAGAGTAGAAGTGATGTGAGGAAAAAAAATTTCACCCAGAGGGTGGTTGGAGTCTGGAACAAACTTTCTGAAAGGGTCATGGAGGCAGGTTTGATCGAGGTATTCAAAAGGGAATTGGATTACTACCTGAAAGAGAGAATATATAAGGTTACGGAGATAAGGCAGGAAGTGGGACTAGGTAGAGAGCGCTTTGAGTGAGCCGGTGAAGACTCGATGGGCCGAATGGCCTCCTTCTGCACTGTAAAGATTCTGTGATTGACATTATCAAAGGGAGGATATTCCTGGATTTACAATATATACAATGTACAGAACCAGCATTAGTTAAAATCCAGGAACAAGCCACCAATCTACATTCTCAGCTGGGGATGGACACGATTGTGACTTAAAAAGTTAAGCCTAGAATCATAGAATGGTACATCCATTCAACGCATCCAGCTGTGCTGCCTACCTGAATGAGCTGTTCAAGTGGTCCCACTCTCCCTACTCTTTTTCCATGGCCCTGTAACATTTTCTTTTTCAAGTATTTATCCAATTCGCTTTTGTAAGTTACTACTGAATCTGCTTCCACTGGTCTTTCAGGCAGCACATTCCAGACTTGGATTCCTCTAACTTTCCCCACCTCACATTCCTTGGCAGTCAATCTCAGTTTCTCAATTAATAAAAAACATTTTTTTTTAAGAAAAGATTTTAAAGATAAAAATAAAAGTTAAATGTTGGCGGGGGAGGAAGAGGTTAAGATATTGAGGTGTTAACCAGATGGATTAAGGATGCAAAACAGATCACATCACTGCCACTAAATGTTTACTCATGCAAATCACAGAATAAAAAATCTAGCTAAAAAGAGTCTTGTTAAAGAGTCAACAATTTAAAATGAAACAACTTCGAATTGGAGTCAGCAAAGGGATTTCATTCCAAAAACATCAAATGTAGTTTCAAAGTTTACCCACTGGATTACAATACCTTTGCTCAAGGGGCATTTAACCTGAGGCTCCTCTGTTAGCAGACAGCAGCACATGGATCTTTGACATCTCAGCCCCAGTTTGTGCCCATCTTGTGCACTAAGTCAATGCCCAGTCTCTACCCCCATGCCTCCATCTCTACCCCTCTTCCTAAACCACACAGTAGCCATTAATCAAACAAACATACACAGACTATAATCGCATTAGAAACAAAACATGTTCATCAGGCATTCATTGTAAGTTATCAGGATACCACAGAATGTTGAGGTTATAGTGAAGAACTCAGTGCAGCTTTGCCATAGTTTTAAAACACACAGACTACCACCCAACCTTCCTGCAGGCACTGAGGGGAAACACTTCAGCTCACACAGCAGAGATTTGAACAGTTCCAGCACATTCTTCCTGACCGTGTTAAGCTGGGAGCTGTATGTTAGCAAGCAAAAAGCTGCAGATCGGAATGTTCTCTCAGGGTCATTCAGAGTCTTAAGCACAGGTTAGAGGTAGAGTATAAATACAAGTTGTTACAGTAAAGCTCCCTCTGCACTGATTCTTCAAACACTCCCAGGACAGGTATAGCATGGGGTTAGATACAGAGTAAAGCTCCCTCTACACTGTCCCCATCAAACACTCCCAGGACAGGTACAGCACGGGGTTAGATACAGAGTAAAGCTCCCTCTACACTGTCCCCATCAAACACTCCCAGGACAGGTACGGTACAGGGTTAGATACAGAGTAAATCTCCCTCTATACTGTCCCCATCAAACACTCCCAGGACAGGTGCAGCATGGGGTTAAATACAGAGTAAAGCTCCCTCTACACTGTCCCCATCAAACACTCCCAGGACAGGACAGGACACAGAGTTAGGTAGTCTCTACACTGTCTCTTACCTCACTCAGCAAAGTGCTCAGTTCTACTCTGACAGCTCAGTGGACCTGATTGTGGGAATCACCATTTGACTCTCCACAGTACACCTTATTGAGGATCAGTAACTGCTGCTGCAGGTTTGACTACCCGCATCTCATTCAGGCCCCTTAACTAGTTCCATATTTACGCTGAGACCAGGTAGAAAAGGATATGCCCCACAAGTGGATATCTACTGACACCGGATACTGATGCGTAGGCAGAAATTATTAAAATAGATCCCAAGTCAGGAAATTAGTCATAACAGAATGTCAGAGGCAGGATGGGACATCCTGAAAGATTAGTAACAGGGGAAATAATCCACAAGCCTCTGTGGTGTATAATTCCAGTGAGATTTCAGCAAAGTGAAATAGTGGCCGTGTGAAACTTTCACATTGTGTGCAATTGAACTGAGAGAACCAGCAAACAGGTCAGTGGAACATGAGGGTGTGGAACTGGTACATTATGGCCCATAGATGTTGTTCACAATGAGAAAATAAATTAAATGTCACACAAGAGGTATATACTACAATTTTCCCTACAGTGGACTCTGAAAGCACCAAAGAATGAATTACTGACAGACATGCACAGTCTTGTACAGACATGGCTTACAGACACAAAAGCATGGACAAACTGTCAGAAGACACTTCAGGGTGGCTGCACTGTTAGTGACAATGTCCAAACACTCCTGTTTATTGAGCAGTAGAAGTAGGAATTCATCCAAAAGTGCTGGAAGAATCCTAATCGAATCCCAATATCCCACTCTCTCCCCATAGCCCTGAGATATTGGGAGGACTGAAGACAATGATTTAGGTCCCCACTCCAAACTCCATTCCCTAGCTACTGAGTCTCTCTCTCTCTCCCCGCGAGCTGTGTGAAATGAAACCAGACTGTTCACAACCTCAGCATTATACGTGACCCTGAGATGAGCTCTGACCACACATCTACACCATCACCAAGAACACCTATTTCCACTTCCAAAACATTGACCAACTTCACCCCCACATCAGCTCATCTGCTGCTGAAACCTTCGTTCATGTCTTTGTTTACTCCAGACTCGACTATTTCAATGTACTCCTGGCTGGTCTCCCACATTCTACCCTCTGTAAACCTGAGGTCATTCAAAACTCTGCTCTCCCTGTCCTAGCTCACACAAAATCCCATTCCTCTATCACCCTCTG
Source organism: Cetorhinus maximus (assembly GCF_964194155.1). Lineage (NCBI taxonomy): Eukaryota > Metazoa > Chordata > Chondrichthyes > Lamniformes > Cetorhinidae > Cetorhinus > Cetorhinus maximus. Next base: position 25,399,388 of record NC_135887.1, on the reverse strand, counting down.
TGCTCACTGTTATACACTGACTTCCAGTCAAACAAAATCTTGATCTTTAAAATTTTCATTCTTGTTCTTAAATATTTCCATGGCTTTGCTCCTCCCTATCTCTGTAATCTCCTCCAGCCCCATAACCCTCCGAGATAGCTAATTCTGGCCTCTTGCATATGCCCAAATTTAATCACTCCACCATTGGTGGCTGTGCCTTCAGTTGCCTGGGCCCCAAGCTCTGGAATTTCCTCCCTACACTCCACTGCCTCTCTACCTTGCTTTCCTGCTTTAAGACAGTTCTTAGCTAAAACCTACCTCTGAGGCGGTGTCTCAGTTGGTAGCACTTTCATCTCTGAGTCATAAGTTTCTGGGTTCAAGTTCCACTCCAGGGCTTCAGCAGAAAAATCAAGGCTGACCCTCCAGTCCAGTGCAGAGGGAGCACAATACTGTCAGAGATGCTATCTTTCGGGTGAGATGTTAAACTGTGGCCCTGTCTACCTCCTCAGGTGGATGCAAAAGATTCCATGGCACTATTTTGAAGAGGAGAGTTCTCCCCCGTGTCCTGGCCAATGTTTATTCCTCAACCAACATCACAAAAAACAGACCATCTGGTCAACATCACATTGCTGTTTGTGGAAGTTTGCTGAATGTGTATTGGCTGCGTCATTTCATACATTTACAACAGTAACTAGAATTCAAAAAGTGCTTCATTGGCTGTAAAGAGCTTTGAGACATAAGAAGTGCTATATAAATGTAAGTCTTCCTTTCTGTTTATGTGGTTTGGTGTCATATTTTCTTTTAGGTTTTTTTCCTGTGAAGCATCTTGGGTGTTTTATTATGTTAAAGGCACTACATAGGTTATTATTTACCCCTGTATCAATCCCAAACTAATCCCACTAACCCACTCTCTCCCCCATATCCCTGAATCAATCCCGACTCAATCCCAAACTAATCCCACTGCCTCGCTCTCTCCCCATAGCCCAGCATCAATCTCCAAACTAATCCCATTGCCCCACACTCTCCCCATAGCCCAGTATCAATCCCCAAACTAATCCCATTGCCCCGCTCTCTCCCCATAGCCCAGTATCAATCCCCAAACTAATCCCACTCCCCTGCTCTCTCCCCATAGCCCTGTATCAATCCTAAACTAATCTCACTGCCCCGCGCTCTCCCCAAAGCCTTGTATCAATCCCCAAACTAATCCCATTGCCCTGTTCTCTCCCCATAGCCCTGTATCGTCCCCAAACTAATTCCACTGGCTCAAATTTAAGAGGGTAGAATGTGAGACGAGTCAGGAGTGCTTGGAATGGTCGAATCTAGAGGTAACAAAGGCATGAATGAAGGTTTCAGCAGCAAATATGCTGAGGCAGGGGTGAAGCTAGGTGATGTTAGAGGTGGAAACAGTGATAGTGTGAATATGTGGTCAGATGCTCATTTCAGGTCAAATATGATACCAAGGTTGCAAGCAGTTTGGTTCAGCCTGAGACAGTTGCTAAGTCCATAAATCATTTTCCCACTGTTCTCTAAATGAAGCATGGTCTCTGTCTCAACCACCTACTGTGACAAATAGTTCAATGTTCCAACAATCCTCAAGAATTTCTCCAAACCCTTTCCCAAGTATAATGTTAAATTGATGACTCTTCGTCATTGACTCCCCAACCAGGCAAAATAGTTTTTCCCTTTTCACTCTATCAAAACTCTATTATAAACCTCAATTCTTCTTTTGCCTTCTCTGCTCTAGTGGAGAAAATTGTCATATCTCAAGTCTCTCCTCATCTCTGTGTGTATCGTTGCTCAGCGAAGAAACTTGTTATCCTCAATGCTACCTTTCCTCTGTAATTTTTGTACCAAGCCTCTAGTGAGCCACCTTGTTGAATCCCTGCTGAAAATCCATATACATACTCTACAAGTATTAAATTCTCTTTATCAAACAGTCACCTCTTTCAAACTTGTCAAACAGAATATATAATACATTTTAAACAGATCTGTGATTAATGGGAAATCACCAAGAAATAATTTTATTTTTAATTTGGAAAGAGATAAGATGATTCAATGACATCACGATGTCTGAAAAAAATGAGAAAGATGATGTGCTGAGCCAAGAAATGAAAATTAGAAGAGGTTGAGATCAGATTTTAAGCATTGTCATGAGTGGGAGGAAATCACGATTGAGGGAGGTGAGGAGTATGGCAGATCTGAGGTCCAGGGCAAGGATGAGTTAATGTGGATAAAGCTGAACCTTTGAAGAGGCCACCACACTTGTACCAGTTGGCATCGATCATTCCTTCCAGGAAGCTGAATACCGCCTTACACACAAACTGAACTCCCACCTCTGGGAAAAGGTCAAATGCCAACACTATCTGGAGCCACCCTTGGCCAGAGACACAAGAACACAGCAATCCTCCAACATTCATAGTCAGACAGTCAAAGGGAACAAATCCATTGCAGTCTGGAGTCACCCAGCCCATACACACAAGCAGAAAGCTCACAGGAGCCACATTCCAGTAAGGAGCCAATATGTGGAATTCCAGAGGCACAGAACATGGTCATGGGAGGGGGTGGACAGGGGGAAAACAGTGAAACAGAGTCTGGTGTTTTTGAAAGGGGTTTCAGTGAGATGGCCTCTCAAGGGTGCTGTGTCCTGTGTTCACCTATCTTTATTAAAAGACCTTTGCCGCTTCAAATTGAGGAAAAAATAAGTTTTAACGCTTGTTTAAAAATCTTCACACAAAAGTCAAGAACGAACACTCCCAGGACAGGAACAGCACGGGGTTAGATACAGAGTAAAGCCCCCTCTACACTGTCCCCATCAAACATTCCCAGGACAGGTACAGCATGGAGTTAGATACAGAGTAAAGCTCCCTCTACACCATCCCCATCAAACACTCCCAGGGAGAAGACAGCTCACCACCACCTTCGCAAGGGCAATTAGGGATGGGCAATAAATGCTGGCCCAGCCAGTGAAGCCCACATCCCATGAACGTATAAAAAAAAACTCATGTGTTGTAGGAATCAGGTTAGTTCTAAGGAACATTTTACTGTAGCCCCAGAGTCCCACACTGGAGAGGGAGCAAGGTCACTGTGACTGTATATTACCAACCTGTTTTTACTCTGTTTTAGGATCTAGCAAGGTTTTTCCATATAAGGTTTTAAACCTTTTGACACAAAATCAGACACTTGCAGCATAGGTTCCGGACAGATTCTGCAGCTCACTCTCCCCCAGATGGACAGGCAGACACCATCTGCAGTTCATTCCTCTTAGACAGACAAACACTGTCTACAGCTCACTCTCTCGCAGAAACCCTCCAACACTCTGAGTAGAATTAACCCCTGCATGGCCACATTTTTCCATGATCTGTATCTTCTGTGATTAATTGGGATCAGCTTTGAAGAAAAACAACACAATTAACAACAGTTTATTGCCAGTCATTGATCTCAGTGGGTAGCACTCTAATCTCTAAACCAGAAGGCTCTGGATTCAAGCCTCAATTTGGAAACGAGCTCATAATCCAGGCTGACACTCTCAGTGCAGTGCAGAGGGAGCACTGCACTTTCAGAGGGTCAGGACTGAGGGAGGGCCGCACTGTCGGAGGATCAGGACTGAGGGAGGGCCGCACTGTCGGAGGATCAGGACTGAGGGAGGGCCACACTGTCGGAGGATCAGGACTGAGGGAGGGCCACACTGTCGGAGGGGCTGTGTTTTGGATGAGACGTAATTATGAGACCAGCCCTCTCAGGGCGTGTATAATTTCTGCTGTTGCTATTTGAAGAAAAGCAAAGGAGTTCTACCCAGTGTCCTGAACAATATTTACAGTATCCTTTAATCAACATCACTAAAACTGGTGACCTGGCTATTGTCACATTACTGTTTGTGGGAGCTTGCTGTGCATAACTTGGTTGCCACATTTCCTACATTACTTTTTAAATGTAGTCACTGTTATAAAGTATTAGCTGTAAGGCCCTTTGGGACATCTCAGGTGGCAAAAGACACTACAGAAATGCAAGTCTTCGTTTCTTTATGATGTGGTAATTGTTCCTATCTGTTGCTTTATATCTGGACTGAGCTGCCTAAAAATCTCATTCTCAAAGACAGCAGCATTCTCCAAGCACAGGCTGCCCCCATCTATTCATCCTGTATGCTACAGGCCTAAAGATGATTTGGAACAGGCCCCATTGATGGATAAACCCAAGAACAGCTCCTCGGTATCTGTTAGCATCAGCAGTCTGAGATTAAATTTTATATATTCCCAAATATAAATAAACACCAAAAACCTATTCTATTCTTCACACATGAAATTCCAGACTAAAAACATTCAACCTACTTCAGTGCAGTTCACACATGGAGACATTGACACTATTCCACTCTGTGCCAGTACAGAGGGGAGTGTGAGGGTGTACCTCTGGATAATGTAATTCGGTTTGGACACCTGAACTGGGGAGTGTTCAGTCCAGTTTAGTTCTCAGATTGGTCAGCTTTAAAAGCTTTGATTTATGTAGTATATTGCAAGATGTGAGCATGTTGTTATATTGTCCTCTCTGCTGCCCTGTCTTTTGGGGAAGTGTAAAGTTGTTCAATAATTGCTGCCTGCTGTGAATCCATATGGTGAGTTTTTCTCAGTGCAATCCACAACAAAAATGATGACAAGACTGCGATAAAATCGCAGGGAGGGGGAGGCGGTGGCATAGTGGTATTATCACTGGACTAGTATTCCAGAGACCCAGGGTAATGCTCCAGGTTTCAAATCCCAGCACAGCAGATGGTGAAATTTGAATCCAATAAAAATCTGGAATTAAAAGTCTGATGAAGTTCGATTGTTGTAAAAACCTGTCTGGTTCACTAATGCCCTTTAGGGAAGGAAATCTGCCATCCTTACCTGATCTGGCCTACATGTGACTCCAAACCAACAGCAATGTGGTTGACTCTTAAAATGCCCTCTGTGCAAGGGCAATTAGGGACAGGCAATAAATGCTGACCAAGCCAGCGACGCCCACATCCCATGAACGAATAAAAAAAATTTTTACATTTCATTTGAGAAATTAAGGACTGAAGGACATTATGACATATTTTTGGAATTCCTGTTGTTTTCGAGGAAGTTCAAGCAATTTGAATGATGTATTCAGATATGCACTGAGTCAGCACAGTACATCATTGTAACAAAAAAGGCCAATGAAAGCAAATTGGGGGACAATGGGGGAAAGAAGACTGGTGTAATGACAAACAATAGTTACTCATTTGGATGAAAACAAATAAAATAGGTGATGAGGATAAGGCAAATGTTTTGTTCAGCATGATGGGGCCAGATGCTTTTGATGTGTTGTTTAGCCAGTATTGCCTGAGAGACCTCAGTTTGATGGAACATGCTGAAATTAATGAAGTTCTGGACTCATGGTAAGACTAGGAATGAAATTGCACTGAGAGTTGCATTCCGAGAAAGGAAGATACGAACATATGAAATAGGAACAGGAGTAGACCATTCAGCCCCTCGAGCCTGCTCCACCATTCAATAAAATCACGGCTGATCTGTTTGTGTTCCAAATTCCACATTCCCATCTACCCCCAATAAGCTTTGATTCCCTTGCCTGACAGGGATCAACCAACCTCTGCCTGAAAAATATTCAATGACCCCACCTCCACCACTTTCCAAGGCAGAGAGTTCCAAAATTGCACAACCCTCAGAAAAAAATTCTCCTCAAATCTGTCCTAAAAGAGCGACCCTTAATTTTAAAGCAGTGTCCCCTAGTTCTGAACTCAAACACAAGAGGAGAAATCCTTTCCATATCCACCTTCTCAAGCCCGTCCAGGATCTTATATACTTTAATCAAGTCACCCCTCGCTCTTCTAAACTCCAGTGGAAATAAGCCCAGTCTGTCCAACCTTTCCTCATAAGACAGCCCACTCATTCCAGGTATCAATCTAGTAAACCTCCTCTGAACCGCCTCCAATGCATTTACATCCTTCCTTAAATAAGGAGACCAAAATTGCACACAGTATTTGAGATGTGGTCTCACTGTATAATATCCTTACTTTTATGTTCAATTCCTCTCATAACAAAGGATAGCATTCCATTAGCAGCCTTAATTACTTGCTGTACCTGCATACTAACTTTTTGTGAATAGGAGGGTTATGTTTGCTACTTTCCAGTCTGATGGAACCTTTTCAGAATCTAGAAAATTTTGGAAAATTAACACCAACGCATTTACTACCTCATTAGCCACCTCTTTTAAGACCCTAAGATGAAGTCCATCAGGACCCGGAGACTTGTCAGCCACAGCTCCATCAGTTTGCTCAGTACCGCTTCCCTAGCGATTGTAATTTCACCAATTTCCTCTCCCCCCTCCACCTCCTGATTTACAGCTATTACTGAAATGGTTTTGTATCCTCTATGTATTTCCTTATTATCGACTATTAACTCCCTATTCTCACTCTCTACAGGACCAACACTCACTTTATTTACTCTCTTCCTTTTTAAATACCTGTAGAAACTCTTGCTACCATTCTTACATTTCTCATTAGCTTCCTCTCATACTCTAATTTCTTTCTCCTGGTTGACTTTTTAGACATTCTTTGTCATTCGTTATTTTCTGACCAATCATCTGATCTGTCACACATCTTTGCGCAGTTATATGTTTTTTCCTTAAATTTGATGCTTTCCCTAACTTTTTTAGTTAACCACGGATGATGGGTCCTTCTCTTAGAATTTTTCTTTATAGTAGGAACATACTTATTTTGAGTATTCTGAAATATCCCTTTAAATGTCTGCCATTGCTTCTTCATTGATCTATCCCTTAGTCTAGTATCCTAGTCACTTCAGCCAGCTCAGCTTTCATCCCCACATAGTTGCCCTTATTTAAGTTTAAAATACTAGTTTTAGACCCACTCTTCTCCCTTTCAAACTGGATGTAAAATTCAATAATATTGTGGTCACTGCTACCTAGGGGTGCCTTTACTCTGAGGTCATTAATGAATCCTGTCACATTACACAATACTAAGTCTAATATAACCTACTCTCTGGTTGGTTCCAAAACATGCTGCTCTAAGAAACTATCTCGAAAGCATTCTATAAGCTCCTCATCCAGGCTACTGCTGCCAATCTGTTTTTTTCCAGTTTATACGTAGATTAAAATCATCCATGATCATTGTAGTCCCCCTATCACAAGCACCCAATATTTCTTCTTGCATAGAGATAAAAACAAAAAACTATTGTGGATGCTGGAAATCCAAAACAAAAACAGAATTACCTGGAAAAACTCAGCAGGTCTGGCAGCGTTGGCGGAGAAGAAAAGAGTTGACGTTTCGAGTCCTCATGACCCTTCCGCAGAGTTCTGCGGAAGGGTCATGACGACTCGAAACGTCAACTCTTTTCTTCTCCGCCGATGCTGCCAGACCTGCTGAGTTTTTCCAGGTAATTCTGTTTTTGTTTTGTTTCTTCTTGCATACTTTGTCCTACATTGTGGTTACTGTTAGGGGACCTGTAGACCACTCCCACTAGTGTCATGAAACTATTAGTGTATATAATGTTATTAGAATTTTTTAAATAGAGGTTTAGCCTGTGGGTGTGTCTGTGTGTGTTTTAATTGGATTAAAACCAGTTAGTCTGGGTGCTTTGATGTATAGTAGTTTTGAGATGTAAACAGAGAGATAAAGGTATGTTTGCATTTTGTTGAATAGAGTGGGAGTAAAATCTTGCACCTAGCTAGGAGGCACCAATCAATGTTTATATTACTAATAAAATTAGTACTTTGAAAGGGGTTTTATTGTTAGAAGAGGTGGAGCTCAAAGGGCCTGATGATACAATGAAAATTTACATTCAAAGAGAATTGCTGGGGAGAACATAAAGCAGTTGTGTGTGTGCAGGGCAGAGGCATGTAACATCAAAGCAGCTGTAAGCCTACAAAGGAACCAAAGTGAAAGGAACCTTAATTTGAATTTGTATGGTGAAAATGCTTTGCCTGGTGTCTGCTTAAAGTCAAGGGGTTGTTGTTGCCTTAGTGGAGATTAGTTTGGGAATTTGTTAAAAAGTTATGATAGTAATTTGTAGCCATGCATACATGTTTAACTTGTGTAAATTAATAAATGTCTCATGTAGTTTGATATAAAAACCTCTTGAGAACTGGTGGTCTTATTCCTGAATTTAGAGCTGCATCTCAAATATACCACTTGAAAATATAGGTTATGACAGTTGTTTAAAGTTTCCCTCTGGGATTTAAAATAACAGCCTTTACCAACTGCTGTGTCATAACACTAGTGACTTCTTTCCCCTCCTATTCCTCATCTCCCCCCAAACTGATTCTACATCCTGACCTGAACCAAGGTCATCTCGAACTATTGCACCAATGCCATCCTTGATTAAGAATGCTACCCCTCCACCTTTACCTAGCTTGCTATTCTTCCTGAATGTCATACATTCCCTCAGTATTCAGGACCCAATCATTGTCATCCTGCAGCCACATCTCCGTATTGGCTATCAGGTCATAGTTATTTACTTCAATGTGCACTATCAATTCATTCACTTTGTTATAAATGCTATGTGCATTCAGATACAGAGCCTTTAGTTTTGTCTTTTTGTCATCTTTGCAACATCTAGTCTAGACTGTTGGTGAATTCTTAGGTTTTTTTCCCTCTGTCTCTTCCTGCCATTCTCTGACCCTCATTTCCCACATTACTATTTTGCCCTCCTGTCTTGACTCTACCCCTTGATTTGCTACATATACCCAAGCTTGATCATTCATCCCCACTGTTTCGTTTTACACCCTCTCTACTTTCCTAGTTATGCAGCTCGCTGGAACACTAGTCGCAGCACAGTTCAGATGTAGACCATCCCAACAGTAGAGCCCCCATTTTCCCCATTACTGATGCCAGTGCCCCATAAACCAGAACTCACTTCTCCTACACTAGTCTTTGAGCCATGCATTCGTGTCTCTAATCTTATTTGCCCTATGCCAATTTGCACATGGCTCACGTAATAATCCAGAGATTATTACCTTTGAAGTTCTGTTAATTTGGTGCCTAGCTCTTCATGCTGACTAAGCAGAACTTCCTTCCTTGTCCTGTCTATGTCATTGGTACCTATATGGACCATGAGAACTGGATCCTCCCCCTCCCACTGTAAGTTCATCTCCAGTCCTGAGTAAATGTCCTGAACCCAGGCAGGCAACACGGCCTTCTGGACTCTCGCTCTTTGCTGCAGAGCACAGTGCCAATCCCCTCCCTAAACTGTCCCCTATCACTACATTCCATTTTGTTCCCCCAGCTTGAACAACTTACTGTACTATGGTGTTATGGACAGTAGCTCATCCACCTTGCAGACCTCGCTTTCGTCCACGCAGGTTGTGAGCACCTCCAACCTGTTTGACAATTGCAAAGTCTAAGGCCATGTACAAGGTCAAGGTTGTGGTAGATCTAAAGTTAGTTCAGGAATTTGGAAATCCTGAATGTGCATATGATAGATGTGGAAACAGAAGCTGATGTTATCGAGCAGGAAAATCAAGAGTTGTACTCAGTCAGAGAGAAAGGAAAACATCACATGGGAGATGAGATTAACAGGGCTGAGGATAAAATACCAGCACCCACAGTTGAAATGAAAGTCAGAGATTCACAACTTACTTTCATCACTGATACAGCTGCAACTATGTCTGTTATCTCAGAAAGAGAGTAAAAGAAGTCACATTCCCTTGCACAAAATTGGTGTGGAACTGACTAGTTATTCCAATAACAGTAATCCAGTAATAAAAACAGAAAATCCTGGAAAAACTCAGCAGATCTTGCAGCATCTGCGCAGGGAGAAACAAAGAGTTAACACTTTGAGTCCACACAACTCTTTTTCAGAGCTGACGAGAGGTAGAAATATGATGGGTTTTATACCGTTGATGAAGGAAGTGGAGAAACTGGGAGAATGGAATGGAGTCCTTACAGGAAGCAGGTTGCGAGGCAGTGTAGTCGAGGTAACTGTGGGAGTTGGTGGGCTTGTAATAACTATTGGTAGACAGTCTATCACCAAAAATGGAGATGGAATTCTAAAACCCATCACATTTCTACCTCTCTTCAACTCTGAAGAAGAGTCATATGGACTCGAAACGTTAATGTTGTTTCTGTCTCCATGGTTGTTGCCAGACCTGCTGAGTTTTTCCAGCTTTTTTCATTTTTATTTCAGATTTCCAGCATCTGCAGTGTTTTGCTTTTATACCAGTAATCCAGTGTCAACAAACATTAGTTTTAGGGTGGAATATGACGATACATCCTATTACTTGTTATTGATAACTGTAGGAGGGAACAAAACCTGCCTAATGGAAAGGAATTGGCTTAAGAAGATACGGTTAAACTGGGGAGAGTTACTTACAGTAGGGTAATGAGTATGCATGTCATGGAGGAAGTGCTAAGAAGGCAAAGTGGTCTTTGACCAAGGAGGACCAAATGATAAAATTAGCTATCAGTACAATATTAAATATTACATGTCAGCAGATACCAAATGATAAAATTAGCTATCAGTACAATATTAAATATTACATGTCAGCAGATCATGCTAGTGCAGACATTCTTTCAAGGTGTCCCATGAAGACTGATTTTTTTTCTAGCCACTGAGTTACCTGTGAATTACTTTACATACACAAATGACATGCCAGTGTTTACCAGAGAAAGCTGCCTCCTGTGGAGTCTAATAGTCATTATTCTGACAAGGTTTCAGAAAGAGGTTGTTAAAGGAACTTCATCAAGAGCACACAGGGATAGTCTGAATGAAAGCAGTATCCAAAGGTAAATAAGAGATATTGAAGACTTAGAGAAAATTTGTGAAGTGCGTCTCAGAATGAGAAATGATCCAACAAAGGTTCCTTTCATTCTATGGTCAAACACAAGAGAACTGTGGGAACGAGTACATGAAGATTCCTTTGCAGTGGAAGGGAAAGAGTACCTTGTTTTAGTTGATAGCTATAGCAAGCGGATAAATGTTGAATCAATGCCCAATACCACAAATGCCAAAACTACTAAGGTTTTGAGAAGTTGGTTGACAATTCATGGGTTGCCAGATAATGATCCACAGTTTACACCAGAGAGTTTGAAATATTTCTCAGTAAGAATGGAGTCAAACACATTCTAGTTTCACCGTATCACCCAGTATCCAATGGTGCTTCACAAAGAAGTGTATAGATTTTGAAGGAGTCTTTGCAGATGTATTTGCTCGGTGACAAGCTGGTAGCAATTTCCATGTTTCTCTTCGACACAGGCTAGATAATTTTCTGCTCTCTTATAGAAAAACCCCACAGTCTGCAACAGATTTCTCACCTTACAGGTTAGTGTTTAAATACGTTCCTAGAATAAGGTTTAGTTTGCTTAAGCCTGGCATCAATAGCAAAGTAATATATAAGTAAAACAAACGTCATGATACATCAGGTGTGAAACTTAGAGGGTTCAGTGTTGGTCAGTAGTTCATGGTGAAAAACCACCGAGGCGGTAAAGAGAAGAATGTGATTGGAGTTGTCGTAAAGAGACTAAGCGCATTTATGTATCTAGTGAAGATTGGAGAGACCCCATCGATATTTGCTTGAAAGAGGAAATCTGATAAAGTGAGGGCAGGAGAAACCTCCTATAATCCAAATTCCTCCAACAGCCCAAAGTGCAAGTCAGAAAGAAAGTGAGAGTTAAACCGAAAGTTTGCTGGTATTACAGGATCCACTGTTAGAGCAAAGTGAATCAGGGTCTTTGATTAAGACAAATCAATCTTTGTCACAGTCCCAACCATTAAGTGGAGTTGGTAGTCAAAGTCAAAGTTTAAGTTTGATACAGTCAAAGATGTTGAGAGAGCAGAGTCAAGCTAATGGAAATGGAAGGAGATACCCAGAGAGAAAGAGAAAGAAGCCAGAGAGGATAATCGAAAGTAGGAAGGAAGAAGAAATAAGTTGTTCTTTTCATTACTTCTTGTCAAATGATGATATTTTTGATAAAGACATTAAAGGCATTAACACAAGGGGCAATGGAGATTAGAAGTGGGACATGTGGGAATCAACCAGATTCCTGTCAGGAGCATTGTGATTGCAGTTTTGAAATACCCCAGTATTGAACACAGACATTGGAGAGAGATCATGGGCTTTGCAAATATTGGCCCTTCAATTATTCACAGTGAGCTGTATTCCTGCTACTTACAAGGACAGGTCAAACAAAACACTTTGAGTCAACAGCAGAATCATCAATTATTAAAATACATCCAGTCAGATTACGCACTAGTGCTCAGCAAATGAGGTACTGGGAGAAAGGTACCATTGCAAACCCAATTCAGGTCCAGCAGGTAACATAGGTCCAATACAATATATCACTTACTATCCACCCCAACCCCTGGACAACTGTTATATTCAATTGCTAAGTTAGATTCAATAATAATTTAACATTTCAAACAAGACTTTCAGGGGAGAATTAGGTCAGAATCAAGCACACAGCTGGAACCAAGATCCAACACTCCTCACTGCATGAGACAAACTATCCACCTAGTTTATTTTAGCATCCTCAAACAGAGGATGAAGTGTTCATTCAACCCAGCTGTCAGAAATAGGAAAATAAATTACTGAAGTTTCAAAATGTAACAATTACACAGGAAATAAGATTAAGCACTCACAGCAAAGTATGTCAATGCAGGAGAACTGAATATTTTCCACCCAGTGTTAGAATCCAAGAGTCTTTGGGCAGGTACAGCATGGGTTAGATGCAGAGTAAAGCTCCCTGTACACTATCCCCATCAAATTCTCCCAGGGTTAGGGTTGGATACAGAGTTAAACTCCCTCTGTACTCTCCCAGGGTAGGAACAGTATGGATTAGATATTGTCATGAAATGTAATAATTTTCATAATATTGTGATTTATTGTAAAGGTGGGTTAATAACGGGGTTTAGATTAGTTTGTGTGTAGGTGTGTGTGTGTGGGTTTTAATTGAATTGCAGACAGCTGGTTTGGGTGTTTTGATGTATCAGAAGAGAAGTTAGGTTTGAAATTATAAATACGTAAACATGGCTGAAGTTTTAGAACGGGAGCCGTGAAGAACATTTGCATTTTGGAGGTGTGAAGAACATTTGCATTTTTAGACAAACCAGAGTATTTAATTTCAAAAGAGATGGTGAGGTGTTACACGTAACCAACAGAGGCCAAGTGTGTTTATTTTTCCCTAACATTACTGATAATATGAGTGCTATGAAAGATTTATATTATGGAAAAAGTAAAGTTGCAAAGACATATTGGAACAATGGTGTTTACATTAAAAAGGGAGAAACTGTACAAAGGAGATGAGGTTGTGTGTAAGAGGAAGGAATTCTAAGATCCAACAAGTGTGAAAAGCCTCCAGCCTCTATGTACCAAGCTGCTGCCTCCAGGAACCGAAGCTAAGAGAATTCACTTTAAATATCACTGTCCAGGGTACTGTGTGCTTTGACTGGGTCTGTTGAAATCTATGTTGTTTTACTATTGCCTTAATGGAGGTGTACCTGGGAGCTAGATTAATTAAAAGATTTAGGAGTTACCATTGTAGTAATTTGTAGACTTATGTATGTACTTAAAATCAATTCTTTTATTAATAAATGTTTAATTTAGTTTTGTAAAAAACCTCTAAGGCTTGGTGGACTTATTACTACTGAATTGAAGGCACACATCTCGAGATAAAAAATACAAATTGCAAAAACAGTTGTGACAGCTGTTTCAAGTTTCCCTCTGGGATTTGAGCAGCTCAGCATTTACCATCCGCTGTACCCTAAATACCCTAAGATTGACTTCACAGTGTCAACTCATGTATTTTCTTGTTCTCTAATGTTGTGTCACGATGCACCCAAGAATTAGGACTCAGTGACCTAAACATATTCTATTTTGAACCTTATAGTCCTTTCAGTGAACTCATCCCAATCCTAGATTTTGATGGAGTGCAGGCAAGTTCACCATCCAAGAAGAATTCACCCTCAAAAAGCCCGTGAAAAATCAATCAAGGGGATGACCAATGAGTGGAAAGTTGCCACGTAGGTGGTGTTATGATCCCAGCTGATGTTAATACTAGACAAGTCAGATCTCAGAGTGAAACCTGGTTTGTTAGATCCTAACTTTTATTTTATTTTTTTAAAAAGAGTCCATGCAGGTCAGTTACTGAACAAACTCACAGGAGTCTGCTGATGAACTTGTAACACAAAGAATGAAACATTTATTAAACAAGAAAAATGTTCTGTATTACACCAGACAAAAGGTTGGAAAGATCTCAATACAAACACAAGAAAATGCTTCATATATTCACTATTTCTTCACCCCAGTTATCTTTTACAGACACATACAAATTCGGAAAGATAAAAAAATTTACCATATCTATCTTATACTCTAATATTCAGGGCAAGTATGCGGTATATGTGAACCAACTGTCGAACTGTGGTCACACACACCACACTACAAAGTAAATTATGGATGTGACCAAAGCAGATTCTATGGATTTCTCAACAACCCACCCAGATGCTTGTCACACCATGATCAAACCGAAACCATTTTTCTTATGAGGGTTTCTAATCTCCACGTTGTGTGTTTGCACAGGGGAGTTGCTGGCCTGAAGGTGTGAAAATCCGCCTGGCTAGCGCTTGTGTGAAATCAACAAGCTCCGCGAGAGCACGCAGGGAGGGGCTGGGCGCGTGGGAGCGTGCGAGGAGGGGCCGGGCGCGGGCAGAGAGGGGCCGGGCAGGCGAGAGCGGGCAGGGAGGGGCCGGGCGTGGCGCGGGGAGGGGCCGGGCGGGGCGCGGGGAGGGGCCGGGCGGGGCGCGGGGAGGGGCCGGGCGGGGCGCGGGGAGGGGCCGGGCGGGGCGCGGGGAGGGGCCGGGCGGGGCGCGGGGAGGGGCCGGGCGGGGCGCGGGGAGGGGCCGGGCGGGGCGCGGGGAGGGGCCGGGCGGGGCGCGGGGAGGGGCCGGGCGGGGCGCGGGGAGGGGCCGGGCGGGGCGCGGGGAGGGGCCGGGCGGGGCGCGGGGAGGGGCCGGGCGGGGCGCGGGGAGGGGCCGGGCGGGGCGCGGGGAGGGGCCGGGCGGGGCGCGGGGCCGGGCGGGGCGGGGCGCGGGGCCGGGCGGGGCGCGGGGAGGGGCCGGGCGACACAGGAGAGATATATAGAGAGAGTGAGAGGAGTGTGTGTGTGGGCACAGGGTGTGTCCATACGTCTGTCTCACTCCCAGTTTCAGGGTTCTCATCCACTCTCATGGTGGGTGAGGGTAAGTGAGTGAATATCCTGAGACTGGGAGTGAGCTGGACACACACACACACTTGTTCCTTTGCTCAGCAAGGTGTTTCTTCTAATACCTCAGTTTTGTTTTGAAATTCGTGTTTATTGTTGTGCCAAAGATTTATCCTTCTGAAATTTGGTCATTGGCCCCTTGAGTGAGAATAATTTTGAAATGTGGCCCTTCCACGTAAAAAGGTTGGACAAGTCTACTATATAGACACTCAGCCAACAATGAGGATGGAATAAGGCAATAATAGGAAGGACAGAGCTTGTATTTATTTAGAACCTTAAAGTCTCACAGTGCTGGACATCCAATGAAATTTGTTGATGAATTGTCACTGTTATATTGACAAACACTGCAAGATTCCACAAACAGCAATGAGATGAATTAACTGTTCATTTGTGGGTTCTTTTGCTTTGACCAGGGAAAAATATTGCCTAGGACACTGGGAGAACTCTTTGTTCCACATTGAATAATGTTGTGGGATCTTTAACATCCACCTGAACCAGTGGAACCAGCATACGTGGCCTCAGTTTAACATATCAACCAAAGGATAGTGCAGCACTCCCTCAGTACTGCCCCTCCAACTGTGCAGTGCTCCCTCAGCATTGCACTGGGAGTGTCAGCCTGGATTATGGGTTCAAATCTCTGAAATGGAGCTCAAATACACAACCTTCTGACTCAGAGGTCATGGTGCTAGCCACTGAGCCATGGCTGACAAGGTAGTGAATGAGCTACACAATACATTACGTTTGTAATTTACGCCTATAAAAAACTCTTACGAGATGCCTCAAAACTAAGTGATGCACCAAAGGGTGAAGTGTTGGACAGGGCTAAGACTGAATAGGCTCAGAGAGAAGATAGAGGCTAATTAGTTAAGTGCCACCAACATTGCATTTAAGTGCCTGTAAATTTCAGAGGGGAGGTAAGGGCAGAACATACTGCATTCGCATATGCACACATGGGACGTACTTATCTGCATGGACACAGTCAAAATCCTGGGCGCTCACATCCCATGAACAAATAGGAAAAATGCATGGTTTATCTACACATACTCATACACATGCATGCAATTATATACACGCCCTTAGACATGCACATGGTTATCTACACACACATGCTGGGACATGTACACTGTTATCTACACTACACACTTGGGCATGCACACAGCCATCTACACACAGACACACCACTCTGAGTCAGTGAGTGGTGAATCTGCAGGACTGCCAAAATATATTTTTTTTAAAAAGGAACCTCACAGACCTGAGGTCAGAGGAATGTGATCCCAGGCTCAGAACAAGATTCAACAACTACTCGATGTAATCAGACTGTTCAGTCAAACATGAAACATGGCATGAAACATTTCAGAAGAAGCTGGTGACCACAGCCCTTGTGTTTTCAGTTGCGTGTACTGAGTCATGCCTATAGGACACCATGCCAGTGCTACACACAGGCTACCACAGCAATCAACCTGGAGGGGGAGGGGACACGATAGGGAGCAGAACTGTTGGGAAAGATAAAGACCAAAACCCATCTTGTTCGGCTTCTACCATCCTGCTAGTCACGTGACACAATAATAATGGAGTTGTTGACTAATGTCAGCGATTAATCGCAATAGATCCAGATATGAGGCAAGGAAAAGTGGAAAGAAAAAGAGCGAGAGAGAAAGAGAGACAGACAGACAGCAGGAGTGTTAGTTTGGTGTGTTGCTCTGTCAAACTTTTGCATGAAGCTTTCTGCCCAGCGTCTCAGCATTGAGCCAGCCAATGTGAAGTCCAGGAGATGTTCAATCAAATTTTCTCTTGCACCTTCTGGGTCTCTGGCTGGTCTCTGCAGCACAGGGTGTGGCAAAATCCAGTGCTCAAAGGGTGAAGGGTCGTGGGCCCAAACATGGCCAACTAATTCCCTGTAAAGAACATTACAATGCAACTAACCACCCATTGCTCTCGCAATGATTATTCATTCTTTCAAGTCCTTATCAAAACATGCAGATCTTCATTAGGAAATAGAGATGGCGTTAAGTTATATATGTATTTGGGTGTGTTATGAATAAGATATATCTCTAAGTTTCATTAATATTTTTTCTATTTGTGGGTTAAAAAGGTGAAACCTCGGATCTAGTTTCATTTTCAAGTGGAGACAGCAGGTCTAAGGCTTTGTTTGCGTGTCTGCATACTAATGAGATTTATGACCTTTGAAGTGGAAAGCTGTGTTATTAAGGGGGGTAGTGGGAAGGTCTGGAGAGAGATGGAGTGGTTTCTGTCGAGGTTCATCCTGAGCAGCACGGTGACACAGGACTCTGTGCTCTACGGGCTGTTCCCAGGGGGACACACCGAGACAAGCAGCTGGAGGATCATCAACTCAGTGAAAGACGCTCTTTGGTCTGCCCAAAGCCTGTTGATCTTTCAGTGCAAAGAGTTGTCCCCAACTGAGTGTTGCAGACTGGCACATTCCAAGGTCCAGGACTACTAGCTGAGGGTTGCACTAAAACTTGGGGCAGCCGCTGAAAAGGCGCAATGGGGAAAGGTCGCTGCCTAAGACCTTTCTGCCATAGTGCACCGAGGGGCTGGGAATTGTATAGACCCCCCGGGCTGTACAACTTATAACGAATGTATGCATTGAATACTAATCGTATTATAATTGTATTGAAGAACCTCAGAGTGCAACAAGATGTATGCCAATAACTCCAATACCATTGCACTGACTGGCTGTCTGTAATGATCATATTGAAATGACTGTAATATTCATTGATTGTATTGAAGCACCTTGTGATCCATGTGTAAAAGTTGAATATGATTGCACTTTTTGTCATGGCCATTTAGAAATGTTTTGTAATGTTCTTTCCGATATTATATGAATAAAGTATATTTTTCCAAAAAAAAATAAGGGGGGTTCGTGGTTTAGGGAAGTTAAAACAAAGTAGAAAAAAACTGTGCTGCAAGGATCCAGAGAGAGGGACCCACAGAGACAGAGAAAACTAGAAAAGCAGTTTCAGCTCAGTTCAAGCCAGGATTCCAGAGAGGCTGGACAGCAGAGGGATAGATAACAAGTCCCAAAGTAAAGTTAAGCCAATTGCCAGGAGAAGGAGCTTCAGGAGCAGGTTCCAGAAACTAAAGAAGAAAGTCCCCAATTCCAAGGGAGTGGGACAGGAAAGGTTCCAAGAGGACAGTCTAGTCAAAAGAAAAGGACAGAAACCTGGAAAAGGTCCTGTTAAGTGAAGTTACGTGTAAGGAGCAGAGAGGAAGGCTCCAAGCTTCAAGCTTAAAGAGAAGAAAGCTGAAGGAAGCAGATTTAAAGCAGAAATAGCTTGTGAGAAGCCAGAAGGTTCAAGGTGACAGCTGAAGGTCTGTATTCTTTACCATGGGAATGTGAAGTAGTGGTGATCCGTTGGCATGGCCGAGCATATGAGTGTGTGTGCTGGAAGAAAGTTTGAATGCATGTGGCGATCCAGGGGAGAGGAATATCAGGAGAGGTAGAAACCCTGGAGATGAACCCTTGCGGAAGGCGCCTGAAAGAAAGCGTCAGTTTGGGAGAAGATTCCAAAGCGAGTTCTTTGAGAGTGGAGGTTGGAAACCCTCGTGTAAAAGATGGAGCTCAGTGAGACTGGTTGGCTCACGGTATGACAAGCGTCTGGGGGGAATTGAGGAAAAATCCATAGCATCTGATTGGGGGGCATCTGTCTCTTGATTTCAGAGGTTGTGTCTGACCACAGGTCACCTATTGGTTTACATGGACTGTGTACTTACTGTGAACATTAGAGTATATGATAGCTTTTGTAACTTGTGTTATCCTTATAAATCTGTATATATCTGTAAAGTTATAGTTGTGGGTGAAGGAGTATTGTAATATAGTTCATCTTTTCCTGTTTAATAAATGTTTTATTTTTTTGTTAAAAGTTCACCAGCTGAGTCCTGTGATCTGTTCAGTAGCCCCTCTCCATGTATCTGAATAAAATAAAAGTTAGGTTCGATCAAGCCAGGTTCCACCCTGGGATTTGGCTTGTCCAATCGTAACATCAGCTGGGATCGTAACATCTTTCACAAGATGGTTGATGGCAAAAAGCAAAACAATATCAATCTCAAAAAGAAAGAAAAAGGTATAACCATTCTAAATATTGATCATTGATGACAATACACTTCCTCTGGAACTGTACATATAACAAGAGGAAGATTTCCAACCTTGCATGTCCTGTTTTCTCCAGAAATTGAAGATTCATCTCAAAGCAAGCAACACCCAGGGAAAAAAAGTCATAGGGACATTTTTTAAAATTGTGATTTTCTCTTTTTTTTTGGAACATTTTGTTTGTTGGAGATGGTTAAAAAAGGCTCTCTGACTGGCAGTCAAGAATCATCCAAATGGATAATGGTGAGAGTTTTCTCTTTCTGATTGGCACAGATGGACATGTTGGGCAGCCATTGACAGGAGTGTGGGGGCAGGGAAGGTGGTGGTCATGTGATGTTAGCTGCAGTAAAACATCCAACTGATCCTAAGTGAAGGTATAGCATCCACTTGAAGGTGGTTGTGTTTCTCTCTGTTCATTGCACTCACCCTCATACGATCCACACTAACTTTAGGCTGAATAATGCTTAATGTAGACCTGTTTCTCCAATGTTTGAACTTAGAGGCAGTAAAGCTCAGGAAACAGGCGGGGGGGCGGAGTGGGGAGGAATCCATATGCCAACAGTCTTGCCACCTGGCCTCAATCTTCATAAAGTCATTAGTCTGTTAATGAAAACCACATCAGTTCCCAGTCCCATACATATCAGAAGGTCCATCTTTCTATTCAATCAGCTAAGCTCTGCCACTGGACAAGTTAAGAGCTATGTTTAGCCTCAGCAGTCCTGGACTACAGCAGGGAAAGTGTCCCTGCCCCTGGTGACTATCCAATGATCCTTTTCCATGTGTGGTTGGATTGTGCCTGTTTGGTTAAGAAAGGGTCAAGTTTAGTTGTGGTCCCCTCAATCAAACGGCCAACATCCACTTGAGGAATGACCACTTGACTGAAGTACCAAGCATACCTGGCATCTGTGGATACTACTTCAGCTCAAATTGGTACTTTCATGAGGTGTGAGAATAGACAGACTTGGGGGAGACACAATCGAAACTTGGACTGACATGTGTGGCTGGCATTCATGCCTTGCAAGTGCCAGGCAATGACTATCTCCAACAGAAAAAACCCCAGCCACCTTTCCCTGACCTTCAATAACTCCAACATCACCAAGTAAGCCTCCATCAACTCCCTGAGGATCACCATTAACGAGATGCTGATATTGGATTAACAATATGAACAGTGTCTTCAAGAACAGGACAGATGCTGGGAAGAGTGATTCATCTCCTGAGAAATCTCCCCAATCTTCCATCGTTTACAAGGCTTGAGTCAGGAGTGTGATGGAAAACACTCCACTCGTGCGGATTGTGCACCTGAAGAACTCTGAAGCTTATTACCATCCTGGATATCACTGCAAGAATTTCTCAGGGCAATGTCCTAGGCCCAGCCAGCTTCAATGATCTTCCCTCCATCATAACAGAAGTGGGAATGTTCGCTGATGATTGCAGTGTTGAGTACCATTTGCAGCTTCACAGATACTGATGCAATCCATGCCCACATGCAGCAAGATCTGGACAACATTCAGGCTAGGGATGATAAGTGGCAAGTAACATTCACGTCATACAAGCGCCAGGCAATGACCATCTCCAACAAGAAAGTCTAACCATCTCTCCTTGGTATTCAACATCATTACCCAATGTCAAAACTAACATCATCAACATCTTATGGGGGTGGAGGGTTCCCATTGACCAGAAACTTCAGTGAATCAGCTATACAAATACTATGGTTTCAAGAGCAGGTCAGGGTCCAGAAATTCTGTGGCAAATAACTCATCACCAATTCCAAAAAGTATTTTCATCATATACAAGGCGTCTGATGGAATACTCTGCATTTGCCTGGATGAGTGCAGCTCCAACAACACTCAAGATGTTCAACACCACTCAGGACAAAGCAGTTGGCTTAAATCAGCACAGTGGCAGCAGTGTGTACCATCTACAAGATGCACTGCAGCAAGGTTTATTAGATCAGTTCCTGGGATGAGACGACTGTTCTATGATGAGAGGCTGAGTAAATTGGGCCTATGTGGACTGGAGTTTAAGCGAGTTTGAGGTGATCTCATTGAAATATACAAGATTCTGAAAGAGTTGACAGGATAGACACGGAGGTCGTTTCCTCTGGCTGGGGAGTCTTAAACACAGGTACAGCCTAAGTAAGGCTGATCACTTAGGATTGAGATAGGGAGAAATTTCTTCGCTCAAAGGGTAGTGAATCTTTGGAATTCTCTACCCCAGAGGGTTGTGGATGCTCCATTGTTGAATACATTCAAGACAGAGTTGGATAGATTTTTGGGCTCTCTAGAATCAAAGAAAATGGGGAATGGGCAGGAAAGCAGATCAGCCATGATCGTATTGAATGATGGAACAGGCTCAACGGCATTATGGTCTATTCCTACTCCTATTACATTATGTTCACACAACATCGTAACTTGAAACTTATATCATCGCCCCTTCCTCATCACTGGGTCAAAATCCTGGAATCCCTCCCTAACCACACTGTGGGTGCACCTACACCATATGGACTGTAGCAGTTTAAAATTAGGGATGAGCGATACGGGCTGGTCTTGCCAGTGACAACCACAACCCATAAACATATATATTTTTAAAAATGCTTCTCCCTCCCCTGTAGCCCTGAGAAGGGCAAGAGCAGCAAAGCCATGGGAACCCCATTCCCTCCCGGTGATACACCATCCTGATATGGGACATATTGCTCAGTTCTTTCAGCATCACAAACTCAGTATCATGGAATCTGACACCGTTAGGGAACATCGTCAGCTTGAGGACTGCAACTGGTCAAGAACCATCTTGTCTGGGCTATAAATGCGACGTGGCCAGTGTCATCCTGCTTCCAAAGCCATAAAAAAACAACTATTTGTTTTACTCAGATCTCCTGACTCCCAGGTTCTGGGCAGGAAACAATTCTGAGTGGAAAAAAAACTAAACACAGTCACTACCTTCCACAATAAATGTTAAAATGTATTCTCCTCCCTCATGATTTAACACCAGTCATGGAAGGATTTATTTAAAATGACTGAGAAAGAAGTGGAGCAGAACACTGGGGAAGAATTGACAAAGAAATAAACAAAATGATTAAATTGAACCAAAGAATTCTGGGATCTGTAACTGAAAGCCACGTTCTCCGCATTCATGGAATTCCTCACATACCTTCAGCTGTGCTCAGTGCTGGAAATATGCAGCCACTCAACCACATCCTAGTGGATAAGGCACATTCCTTATGCCAGAGACTGACGGTAGGAGGAACTAGTACCGACCAACAGATATCTACCATTAGGTTGAAATACATCAGGATTTGGGAACAGGGCTGGGTGGGTTGGTGTGGTGTTGGGGGCAGGAAGAAGGGCAAGTGGGAGAATGCAGAGAGGCGAGTCAGGGAAACCAATTTACCACAAAGTGATGAGCTGTGGTCAAGTGGATTCTCATCCTTTCAGGGGGTGGCTCTGACACCTTCAAGTCAGAAAATTGTGGGTCCAAGCCCTTCTTTAGAGACTTGAGCACAAAATCCAGGCTGACACTGCCACTGCAGTACTGGGGGAGCTCCGCGCTGCAGGAGGGTTAGTACTGGAGGAGCACCACACTGACGGAGAGTCAGTACTGGAAGAGCACCGTGCTGTCGGAGGGTCAGTATTGGGGAAGCACCGCACTATCGGAGGTACCATCATTCAGGGGAAACATTAAAACAAGGTCCCATCTGCTGCTCAGATAAATGTTGAAGATCCCATGGCCATTATTTCAAAGAGCAGGGGACTTCTCCCTGGTGTCCTGGACAATATTTATGCCTCAGCCAAGACCTAAAGATTATCCGGCTCTTATAACATTGTGGGGTCTTGCTGTGCACAAATTGGATGCTCCATTTCCCACGTTATAACAGTGACTACACTTCAAAGAACAAAGAACAAAGAAAAGTACAACACAGGAACAGGCCCTTCGGCCCTCCAAGCCTGCGCCGATCATATTGCCCATCAACTAAAACATTTTGCACTTCCAGGGTCTGTATCCCTCTATTCCCATCCTATTCATGTATTTGTCAAGCTGCCTCTTAAACACCACTATCGTACCTGCTTCCACCACCTCCTCTGGCAGCGAATTCCAGACACTCACTACCCTCTGCATAAAAAAAATGCCCCGCACATCTCCTCTATAGTTTTCTCCTCTCACCTTAAATCTATGTCCCCTAGTAATTGACTCTTCCGCCCTGGGAAAAAGCTTCTGACTATCTACTCTGTCCATGCCACTCATAATTTTGTAAACTTCTATCAAGTCAATCTCCTTCGCTCTAGTGAGAACAATCTGAGTTTCTCCAACCTCTCCTCATAGCTAATAACCTCCAGACCACACAGCAGCATCCTGGTAAACCTCCTCTGCACCCTCTCCAATGCCTCCATATCCTTCTGGTAATGTGGTGACCAGAACTTCACGCAATATTCCAAGTGTGGCCTAGCCAAGGTTCTATACAGCTGCAGCATGACTTCCCAGCTTTTATACTCAATACCCCTGCCAACGAAGGCAAGCATGCCATATGCCTTCCTGACTACCTTACCCACCTGCGTTGCAACTTTCAGTGACCTGTGGACCAGTACACCCAGATCCCTCTGCCCGTCAATGCACTTAAGGGTTCTGCCATTTAGTGTATAATTCCTGCCTGTATTAGACCTTCCAAAATGCATTACCTTGCATTTGTCCGGATTAAACTCCATCTGCCATTTCTCCGCCCAAGTCTCCAACCGATCTCTATCCCGTTGTATTCTTTGACAGTCCTCTTCACTATCTGCAACTCCTCCAACCTTAGTGTTGTCTGAAAACTTACTAATTAGCCCAGTTACATTTTCCTCCAAATCAAACAGCAAAGGTCCCAGCACTGATCCCTGTGGAATTCCATTAGTCACAGCTCTCCATTCAGAAAAGCACCCTTCCACTGCTACCCTCTGTCTTCTATGACCAAGCCAATTCTGTATCCATCTTGCCAGCTCACCTCTGATCCCGTGCGACTTTACCTTCTGTACCAGTCTGCCATGAGGGACCTTGTCAAAGGCCTTACTGAAATCCATAATGAAATCCACTGCCCTTCCATCGTTGACCATCTTTGTCACTTCCTCGAAAAACTCGATCAAGTTAGTGAGACACGACCTCCCCTTCGCAAAACCATGCTGCCTCTCACTAATACGCCCATTTGCTTCCAAATGGTAGTAAATCCTGTCACGAAGAATCTTCCCCAATAATTTCCCTAACACTGATGTAAGGCTCACCGGCCCGTAATTTCCTGGATTATCCCTGTTACCCTTCTTAAACAATGGAACAACATTGGCCATTCTCCAGTCCTCTGGGACCTCACCCGTAGCCAGTGAGGATACAAAGATTTCTGTCAAGGCCCCAGCAATCTCCTCCCTTGCCTCCCTCAGTACTCTGGGGTAGATCCCATCTGGCCCTGGGGACTTATCCACCTTAATATTCTTCAAGACACCTAACACCTCCTCCTTTTTGATCTCAACATGATCCAGGCTATCTACACACTCTTCCCTAGACAAATTGACCTCTAAGTCCTTCTCTTTGGTGAATACTGATGAGAAGTATTCATTTAGTATCTCTCCCATTTCTTCTGGCTCCACACACAGATTCCCACCTCTGTCCCTGAGTGGGCTACCCTTTCCCTGGCTACCCTCTTGCTTTTTACATATGTATAAAAGGCCTTGGGATTTTCCTTAATCCTGGTTGCCAGTGACTTTTCATGACCCCTTTTAGTCCTCCTGACTCCTTGCTTAAGTTTCTTCCTACTTTCTTTATATTCTCCACGGGCTTCATCTGTTCCCAGCCTTCTAGCCCTTACGAATGCTTCCCTTTTCTTTTTGACTAATCTCACAATATCCTTCGTTATCTAAGGTTCCTGAAACTTGCCATGCTTATCCTTCATCCTAGCAGGAACATGCCGGTCCTGAATTCTTATCAACTGACGTTTGAAAGCCCCCCACATGTCAGTTGTTGATTTGCCCTCAAACATCCGCCTCCAGTCTAGATTCCTCAGTTCCTACCTAATATTGTTATAATTAGCCTTCCCCAATTAAGCACCTTAACCCGAGGACTCCTGTTATCCTTATCCACCAGTACCTTGAAACTTACTGAATTATGGTCACTTTTCCCGAAATGCTCCCCTACTGAAACTTCGACCACCTGGCCGGGTTCCGGGTTCCTTCCCTAATACCTGGTCCAGTATTGCCCCTTCCCTAGTTGGACTATCTACATATTGTCTCAGGAAGTCCTCCTGGATGCACCTTACAAATTCTGCACCATCCAAGCCCCTAGCACTAAGTGATTCCCAGTCAATATAGGGAAAGTTAAAATCACCCACCACAACAACCCTATTGCTTTTGCGTCTTTCCAAAATCTGCCTACATAACTGTTCCTCAATCTCCAGTTGGCAATTGGGAGGCCTATAGTAAACCCTCAACATTGTGACTGCACCCTTCCTATTCCAGAGCTCTACCCATATTGCCTCGCTGCATGAGCCCACCGAGGTGTCCTCCTGTCGTACAGCTGTGATATTCCCCTTAACCAGCAGTGCAACTCCCCCACCTCTTCTACATCCCTCTCTATCCTGCCTGAAACATCTAAATTCTGGAACGTTTATCTGCCAATCCTGTCTATCCTTCAACCAAGTCTCTGTAATAGCAATAACATCATAGTCCCAAGTACTAATTCAAGCTCTAAGCTCATCTGCCTTGCCTGTTATACTTAGATGTACTTCATTGACTGTAAAATGTTTCATAAAGTCCTGAGGTTGTGAAAGGCGCTATATAAATTCACCTTCCCCTTTGGCCCCCAATCTTCACCTTAATGTGTAGGAACCAGCAGAGGTTTCCTCACAGGGAAGGGTGTAGGAGATAATCTCAAAGCAAGAGCACTAACCGGACTATGCATATACACTTCCTGTCATGCAGTTTCTAACTCGGTGGTGGGCAACATCAGGGTTCCGAGTGTGGCCCGCAAGACATTTTGATGACCAATGCCCCCGCGCAGGGTTGCCAGATTCCACTGGTTTTCGTCCTCGTAGTTTTTTTCCTGCAGTGTTACTAAAGCGATACGCACGCAAAGCAAGGGCACGTGAAGTGAGGTGCGTGCTGATTGCACACAACATTGACTGCGAGAGCTGCATGCTCCCTCTGCACACAAAACACTGCTACGGTTCAATCGGCACGCCCCGCAAATTCTAGGTATGCAAGCTTAGTTAGCAAAATTACCTCATCCCAGGAGACTGTCGTGGTTGCAACACTGGTGAACGTGGGAAGTTGCGCTTTTCTATGTTACTTTTGCTGGTAATTTAATTTGCCCCTAATTATATAATGGATCGCTTTGAGTTGAAGTGGCGTGATAAAGAAGGAGAATCCAGTACAAAATCAAAAAGTACAGAGGAAGAAGTAGCCAAAAATAGGAAAAATTGGTGACGAGGGCAGTAGAGTAAAAGAGAGTTGGAAGCTGGATTATTTTGTTATTGAGCAGAAAGAGAAGCCATTTGGCTTAATTTGCAACAAGGTGATATCAGTTCCAAAAAAATGCTCACACTGAGTACGATGCAAGGGAAGTGTAAATATTTCTTTTGTTTTTACTATTTGAAGTTGATGACAATTCTATTAATATAGAAAATCTTACTCATTCATACAACTCATTCTGAAATATTCGGCGTGTATTAAATGTATTTAATCTTATTCATGGAATCATGGTTAGTGCACATGCCTGATTTCAATCGCTGTTCTAACTGGTATCAGCAGATCCTTCAAGCAGATTTTCTGCCCACTTCCAGCAGACAAACAGCAGCAGGAGAGACCGAGGTGGGAGAGAAAGTCGAGGGCTCTCTACACATCTAGCGGACTGCTGTGACACACTGTCTGGGTCCACATGCAAGAGACAGCCATTCACCAAGCTGATGGTGTCCATGAAACAATGCAAGAAGAGCCAGGGCACTCAGGAGAGGGCAGCAGAGAGTTTGGAAGAAAAGTGACAGTAGGATGGCGTGTGTTTTACAATGACTCATCCCATCAGCTTCGCTGCTCTTACACACACACTGCAGAAAGGATGTGGGTTTGGGTTGGGTAATTGGACATCAGTTTTAAAGGTTACTGTTGATATTACAGGGATGAGCAGACCAAAAAGAAAAACCTGCCTTTACACAGTACCTTTTACAGCCAATGAAGCAGTTTTAATGTGCAGTCACTGTTGTAATGTATCTGCTAACGCCTCAAGTTTAAAATTCTCAAACATTAGTTTTTAAATCTCTCCATGGTCTTGCCACTTCATATCTCTGTAACCTCCAACAACTCTCCACAATCTCCGTGCTTTACCAATTCTGGCCTCTTGAACCTCTCTGATTTTAATTGCTCCATCATTGGTGGCCCTGCCTTCAGCTGCCAAGGCCCCAAGCTCTGGAATTTTCTTCACCTGTCTCTCCTCCTTGTAAGATGCTTCTTAAAACCTACCTCTTTGGCAAAAGCTTTTGTCACCTGTCCCAATATTTCCTGATGTGGGTCAGTGTGAGCTTTTTGTTTGTTAATGCTTCTGTGAAGAACATGGAGACATTTTACAACATTAAAGAGTATATATAAATGCAAGTTGTTGTACGGATGTAGAAAACATGGTGGTCAATTTGTACATGGCAAGATCCCACAAACAGCAAAAGACAAATGAGCAGATAATCTGCTTTTTCTTTAAAAAAAAGAAAGGATAAATATTGCCCAAGACAATAATGTTACTTAGCCATGGACAATCAGTTGCTGGTCACACCCAACAGCAGGGATTACACTCAATGCAATGAATTGACAACATTTGCTCCTCTTAAAAACAAAGGAAAATAAGAAATTTGGTGGAATTAGGTCTGTCAGCAATATGTTCAGGATGTGGAACAGAGCTACCTCATTAAAGTATGAAAAGAAGCCTGCAGAGTTGCAAAATCGCAAGTTTGCAATTGCATATGTTGCATAAATCACACCCTTCGCTACAGCACACTCCAAAATAACACAACTACAGCTTTAAAACAGTGCTCATGGCAACCTCTAATTGGGAAACTTGTACAGATCAGTCCATCTATCACATGCCTCTCCCTGGATTACGCCACACAGCTTCCCCAGGGCACACAGCCAGACATTTCACAGGACTGGATTAAGAGGCATTCCCGCACTCCCCCTACCCATTGCAGATACAAAGATGCAAGAGGTGGGTGAGGTTAGCAGTGTTAACACAGGCACTCATCTCCAGAAACCAGAATGTAAAGTATCATAGGAACAGAAGGAGACCATACAGGCCCTCATACCTGTTCCACCTTTCAATCAGACGAAGGTTAATCTGTACCTCAACTCCATTTACCCATCTTTGTCCAATATCCCTTGCTACTTTTAACTGAAAAACCTATTTTACTGCCTTTAACAGCCTTGAAGAGGGTGCAGAGCTTTACTAGATATTGCTAAATCCTAAATCTTTGTGGAGCCTTTACAATGCGACACTGGAGTCTGAGGATAATGAGTAAAGCTTCAATCCACATCCCTGTTAATTTCTCTAAAGCTGCCGATTTACACAGATTGGGATAGTTACTGATCCTGAAATAGAAAGAGCAATCCTGCACCTTTTTTCAAGTTAGTGATGCTGTCTATATTAGTCTTGATAGACAGGCAAAGCATCACTCCAGGTTGCCATTATCAGAATTGTCTCTCCCTCAGTGAACTCTGGATGTCAGGACACATCCAGTTTAACTCCAAACACACCAAGCTACTTCCTGCTGTCTGCCATTCTCTCAACTGAACACAGCACATTCCTGGACATGTCAGATCATGAATCCAAAGATCAGTACTGCCGAAAATTTCATCAGTTATTTTTCTTAACACTAATGCTACAGTTTTAAATAGAATAACCAACCATGCTTCAGTGAGTTTCTTCAGGCTCAGAGAGTGCATGAGAATCTTTAGGCGATATCATTGTGTTTACATTTGGAGGAAATCAATTTTATTTCCATGTTTCTGATACACAGAAACATGGAAATAAAATTGATTTCCTCCAAATGTAAACACAATATCACAACGTATCATAAAATATCATAATTGCATCAATTTCTGATTATTGGCCCATTTCCCTCCACTTAAATAATTGCCCCATTCATCCCATCAAACACTCCCAGGACAGGTACATCACGGGGTTAGATACAGAGTAAAACTCCCTCTACACAGTCACATCAAACAGATATAGAGTAAAGCTCCCTCTATTCTCTCCCGTCAAGCTCAGCACTTTGCGCTGCATTAGTGAAACACTTCTTTTTGAGATCTGAATTATTTTATTTTTGTGCTGTGCACTCAGTCCTTTATACCTGGCAGAGGTTCAAGGTCCGCATCTCATCAGCTTAGGTATGTTTTGGGATAAACTCTCAGGCCTCATGCTCAACATGGCTGTGTTTTGGGATAAACTCTCAGGCCTCATGCTCAACGTGGCTGTAGCTCAGTTTTTCATCCCCTCTCTGTGAGAGTTTTAAGACAAAGTGCGCCCCTCTCATTCATAAACACAAACACAAACCTACCGGAACGTTCATGGCTGTTAATACCGAGATCTTTTCTCTTCAGATCTTCCTCAACTAAGCTATCCAACTGTGTTCACAACACTTTCTTACATGTCACTGGATTAGAAATTCCAAGTGTTAACCGGAGCACACATTATACAAATAAAAGTATATGATTGACAGCTGAGTAAACAGAGAAGAGTAAACAAACTCCGTAACTGTGCTCAGTGCCCGGCTGAGACCTAGCGCCATCCACAAAGTATTACCTCGTCAACAGCTAATCACAGCAAGGAGACACTGAGGACTTGTCTCTCAAACCGAGATAGATGGATGGGCCATTAGTGATCTCTCAAAGCAATTCACCGTATCTTAAGTTTAGTGACTTTCTTTAAATGTAGGAAACAGGACAGCCAATTTGTGCACAGTAAACTCCCACAAACAGCAGAGTTAAATGACCAGATTATATTTTTATTAGTGACATTGTTGAAAGATAAAGAAAGTGCAGTCTTTGTTGTAATTCTAACAGTGAGGCGACCAAGCTATTGACAGGGGACAAATTCTCATTGTGCTGGAAGGAATGGAGAATGCTAGATGCAGGACTGCAGGAGGGTCTGAGGAACTGCAGAGGAACTGCCCACAGCCACCTCCCCATGTCACTCTACAACTCATGTTCTGGTGTTTCTACAAGCAGAATCTTTGAGTATATTTCAGGACAAAGCAACACTTCCTTTCACTCTCAGTCCAGTACAACTCAGGCTAAAGCAGTTATTTGAAAGCAAATACAGATCGCATAGTTGTCCACGCACCACACACTTAACCATTTGTGTAGTGAGACTAATGGTCCCTTAGCTTGTATGTGCTCGCCTCTCCCGTTAACTTTCAGTAGGAAATTGCTACCTGAGCCAGGTGCCCATTCTGTGTGAATCTTGACATTGAGCATCAGCAGCTCATCAGCCATGGGGGGGGAATCACAGCTGAGCTCAATCCTGTCTAGACTCACTTTCCAGCAGCAATTACTGGAATAAAATAAAAAGACAAACTCTAGTTGTTTTATTCCCTTCCTAGCCCACGACACTGAGGCTAAGACAGGGTGTCCAACCTAAAGCGTTTCACAACCAATGAAACAATTTTGGAGTATGGTCATAGTCACTGTTGTAATGTAGGAAATGCAGTATCTGCTTTTAGAAATGTTGGTTGAGGGATAAATATTGGCTCAGGACAGGGGGAGCACTCCCCTCCTCTTCTTTGAAATAGTGGCTGTGGGATTTTTAATGTCTCATCTGAAAGACAGGATGTCTGACGCCATGGCACTCCCTCAGTGCTGCACTACAGTGTCAGCCTGGATTAGGTGCTTAAATCTCTGGAGTGAGACTTGAACGCACAGCCTTCTGATCCCGATGCCTGTTTGCTACCCACAGAGCCATGGCTGACATGGACTGCCCCAAATGAGCATACCCCAGGAAACAAACATAAGAACTTGCCAGTTGGTAGTGCTTTCGTACTCTGTATGTCATTGAGGAAACCACTTTCAGGAGAAATATGTACTGCGGTCACAGCATGCTTGCAATGGATTCAGGACGCAAGGTGGAGGAGATTGACTGTACAGAGCTCCACATAAATGCTTCATTAGTTCTCTCCTGCAGGAATACTGAAGTAAATATTAGCTCCCAGGATACCCAGTGATGAAACTTGATTCATGCTAACTGAATATATCAGAGTCACTAAGCAGCCTGACGACTGAGTGATGTTTATTATGATGATGTAATAGCCTATCCCAACTGCTCACTTTGTAAAAGTTAAGCCAGAGAATGACCAGAAAGCACCAGGAACAAGCGACGGTCTGTAGAGAGGGAAACAAAGTTAATGTTGAGTCCAATATGACTCTTCCACAGTTTGAAGAGTCATATTCGACACGAAACATTAACTCTGTTTCTCTCCCTCCACCACCGACGCACAGTAGCAGCAGTGTGCACCATCTACAAGATGCAATGTAGGAACTCACCAAGGCTCCTTAGACAGCACCTTCCAAACCCACAAACGTTACAATCTGGAAAGACAAAGGCAGCAGGCACATGGGAACACCACCACCTGGAAGTTCCCCTCCAAGCCACTCATCATCCTCACGTGGGAATATATCGCCGTTCCTTCACTGTCGCTGGGTCAAAATCCTGGAACTTCCTCCCTAACAGCACTGTGGGTGTACCTACACCACATGGATTGCAGTGATTCAAGAAGGCAGCTCACCGCCACCTTCTCAAGGGCAACTAGGGATGGGCAATGGACACCCACATCCCATGAATGAATAAAAAAAAGATGCTACCAGACATGTTGATTTAAACATCTATAGAAATTCTTATATATTTCCAGCTAGCTTTCTCTCATACTCTAATTTTTCTCTCCTTATGAATCTTTTTGTCCTTCTTTGCTGTTCTTTATATTCTGTCCAATCTTCTGACCTGCCACCCGTCTTTGTGTAATTATATGCTTTTTCTTTAAGTTTGATACTATCTTTAACTTTTTTATTAATTACGGATGGTGAGTTCTCCCCTTGAAAGTCTTCTTTCTTATTGGAATGAATCTATTCTGTGTATTCTGAAATATCACTTTAAAAGTCTGTCACTGCATCTCTATTGACCTATCCCTCAACCTCATTTGCTAGTTCACTCTAGCTAGCTCTGCTTTCATGCCCTCATAATTGCCCTTAGGTTTAAAATACTAGCCTTGGACCAACTCTTCTCTCCCTCAAACTGAATGTATAATTCAATCATATAATCGCTGCTACCGAGGAGTGCCTTCACTATAAGGCTATCAATTAATCCTATTTCGTTGCACAGTATCAGGTCTAGTATAGCCTGCTCTCTGGTTGGCTCCAGAACATGCTGTTCCAAGGAATGATCCCGAAAACATTCTATAAACTCATCTAGGCTACCTTTGCCCATTTGATTTTTCCAGTCTATCTGTAGATTAAAATGCTTTCACTGTACCTTTCTGACAAGTTCCCATTACTTCTTCCTTTATACCACGGTCATGGTCAGATCCAGAATGTTACAAAAACTATGCTTACCTTGTTGAGCTTACAGGTTAGGAACTTCAACTCCTGACAGGCCTTGAACTTGCTGCGCAAGCACAGGCTGGGAGTGGGCTTCACATGCACAATTCTGCAATTTGTAAGTTCTTCGGGCCCAGGACAGGCTCAGCGCGCCTGCGCATAAAGAGAAAAAAAGGTGAAAAAGCCCAGGTCAGGTGACTGCATGCGGCTCGCCATTGCTGGCAAGTGTCCCAGGCAGAGGACAGGGAGAGGAGACAGCGAGTGCTCCCAAAAGAAAGTCCCAGGTAGGGGACAGAAATAGGGGACAGTTAAGGAAAATGAAAGGAGCAGAGAAACAGGCTCTACATAGGAAAAGGGCTGCAGGAAGCAGACTAAGTAAAGAGGGCCTAAGGGTATCCCTGGTAATTGAAACGGCTGCAGGGAGCAGACTAAGTGGAAAAGGCAACTGAAGGTTCTTTAGGGCAAAAGTACCCCTTTGGAGCAGTAGCAGTCGGCTCAGCGTGGCCAAAGATCTGAAGCTGTGCCTGTAATTTGGTGCTTGAGTGTATACTTGGGAATCCAGGGGAACGGAATCTCGGGAGACGACATTGAAACCCTGCAAGTTGGGCCTTTGTTGATGCCGTCCGAGGTTGGTAACTAAAGAGGGCTCAAGAGAAACCACTGAAGATCTAAGGTGGCAGCCAAATGTTGGTGACTCCATGCTACAGGTCATTGGGGCAAAGATGCCTCTTTGGAGCGGCACTGTTCTGCTTGGTGCGGCTGAAGAGCTGAAATTGTGCTTGTGCGTTGATGTTTGATGGGGATTCAGGAATCCAAGGGAACAGAATCTCAGGAGACGATATTGAAGCTGAGCGAGTTGTTGAAGCTGTCTGAGTTGGAGCAACTTTTGGAGAGAATTCCAAGATGAAATCTTTGAAAGTGAAGACTAGAATTCTTCGTGAGAGAAATGGAGCTTCAGTGAGATTGGTTGACTTAGTGCCACTGACATCTGGGCGGATTGTTGAGAAATCTGAAGTCATTGTGCAGTGTGGAGTGTTCAACCACAGTTTGCCTGTTGATTCATTTGTACCTCATATTAGCCCCGAATGTTAGAGTATAAGATAGATATTGCAAATTGTTTGATCTTCCTGACCTTGT
Source organism: Cetorhinus maximus (assembly GCF_964194155.1). Taxonomy (NCBI): domain Eukaryota; kingdom Metazoa; phylum Chordata; class Chondrichthyes; order Lamniformes; family Cetorhinidae; genus Cetorhinus; species Cetorhinus maximus. The sequence goes on along the minus strand of NC_135887.1, from coordinate 25,365,364 downwards.
ACAGTGAAGCTTATTTTTTGTTTGTTCAAAATCCATGGAATCTTGTGGTTTTCTTCATTGAGCAAGTGTCTTGAATCTCAAACATTGTCTGCTTTAAACAAAAGTTATTGCTCCCTAGCCAAATCTTACCAAAAACTTGGGGGTCTGGTCAAGGGTCATAACAAGGGTCAGCCCCAGCCACACCCTCCCCCCACCGCCATAGGCCCAGGGTCAGACACTGCCAAACCCCACCATCCCTGCTGACAGATGCACTGCCCCACTATCCCCTGGGGACCCAGGGTCAGACACAGCACTAGGAAAGGGAATCAAGAAACCCCTTGCTCCTGGGTATCACAATTGGGATTCAACCTAAATTAAACATCAAGTACTAAAAAATAAAAGGAAATAAAAGCTGTTAAAGGAATGTCACAGGAGTTCTTTACATACAGCACTTGGAAAAACTGATATTATTATTCTTGATAAAATGAGAATATTTCATAAATATTCAGAAAAAACAAAAACTGTTAGGGGTTGGGAGGGGAGCAGAGGGCAGGAGCGGTCCAAAAACAGGTCACCTTCCTCAGCTTCTCACACCAGGGCTGCAGCAACAGGGAATTATGGAAAATAAACAAATCTGGGTGTCATTCCTAGTCTCTCATTTATTTATTCATTCATAAGATGCCCATCACTAACTACCCTTGAGAAGGTGGTGGTGAGCCACCTTCTTGAACCGCTGGGGAGTGGCGGTGGCGTAGTGATATAGGGGGTGGCAGTGGCGTAGTGATATAGGGGGGTGGCGGTGGCGTAGTGATGTTGGGGGGTGGCGGTGGCGTAGTGATATAGGGGAGTGGCGGTGGCGTAGTGATGTAAGGGGGTGGCGGTGGCGTAGTGATATAGGGGGGTGGCGGCGGCGTAGTGATGTAGGGGGGTGGCGGTGGCGTAGTGATATAGGGGGAGGCGGTGGCATAGTGATATAGGGGAGTGGCGGTGGCGTAGTGATATAGGGGGGTGGCGGCGGCGTAGTGATATAGGGGGGTGGCGGTGACGTAGTGATATAGGGGGGTGGCGGCGGCGTAGTGATATAGGGGAGTGGCGGCGGCGTAGTGATGTGGGGGGGGCGGTGGCGTAGTGATATAGGGGAGTGGCGGTGGCGTAGTGATATAGGGGAGTGGCGGTGGCGTAGTGATATAGGGGAGTGGCGGTGGCGTAGTGATATAGGGGAGTGGCGGTGGCGTAGTGATGTAGGGGGGTGGCGGTGGCGTAGTGATATAGGGGGGTGGCGGTGGCGTAGTGATGTAGGGGGGTGGCGGTGACGTAGTGATATAGGGGGGTGGCGGCGGCGTAGTGATGTAGGGGGGTGGCGGTGGCGTAGTGATATAGGGGGAGGCGGTGGCGTAGTGATGTAGGGGGTGGCGGTGGCGTAGTGATATAGGGGTGTGGCGGTGGCGTAGTGATGTGGGGGGGGTGGCAGTGGATTAGTGATATAGGGGAGTGGCGGTGGCGTAGTGATATAGGGGAGTGGCGGTGGCGTAGTGATACAGGGGTGTGGCGGTGGCGTAGTGATGTGGGGGGGGTGGCAGTGGCGTAGTGATATAGGGGGAGGCGGTGGTGTAGTGATGTGGGGGGGGGTGGCGGTGGCGTAGTGATATAGGGGGAGGCGGTGGTGTAGTGATATAGGGGGGTGGCGGTGGTGTAGTGATATAGGGGGTGGCGGTGACGTAGTGATATAGGGGGAGGCGGTGGTGCAGTGATATAGGGGTGTGCCGGTGGCGTAGTGATATAGGGGTGTGGCGGTGGCGTAGTGATGTGGGGGGGGTGGCAGTGGCGTAGTGATATAGGGGGAGGCGGTGGTGTAGTGATGTGGGGGGGGGTGGCGGTGCAGTGATATGGGGGGTGGTGGTGGAGTAATGATATAGGGGGAGGCGGTGGCGTAGTGATATAGAGGGGTGGCGGTGGCGTAGTGATGTAGGGGGTGGCGGTGGCGTAGTGATATAGGGGGTGGCGGTGGCGTAGTGATGTAGGGGGTGGCAGTGGCGTAGTGATATAGGGGGAGGCGGTGGTGTAGTGATGTGGGGGAGGTGGCGGTGGTGTAGTGATATAGGGGGGTGGCGGTGGCGTAGTGATATAGGGGTGTGGCGGTGGCGTAGTGATGTGGGGGGGGTGGCAGTGGCGTAGTGATATAGGGGGAGGCGGTGGCGTAGTGATGTGGGGGGGGTGGCAGTGGCGTAGTGATATAGGGGTGTGGCGGTGGCGTAGTGATATAGGGGGAGGCGGTGGTGTAGTGATATAGGGGGAGGCGGTGGTGTAGTGATGTGGGGGGGGTGGCGGTGGTGTAGTGATATGGGGGGTGGCGGTGGCGTAGTGATATAGGGGGAGGCGGTGGTGTAGTGATATAGGGGGAGGCGGTGGCGTAGTGATATAGGGGGAGGCGGTGGTGCAGTGATATAGGGGGAGGCGGTGGTGCAGTGATATGGGGGGTGGCGGTGGCGTAGTGATATGGGGGGTGGCGGTGGAGTAGTGATATAGGGGGAGGCGGTGGCGTAGTGATTTAGGGGTGTGGCGGTGGCGTAGTGATATAGGGGGAGGCGGTGGTGTAGTGATATAGGGGGGGTGAGGGTGGCGTAGTGGTATTGTCACTGGACTGGTAATCCAGAGACCCAGGGCAATGATCTGGGGACCCAGGTTCGAATCCCACCACAGTAAATGATGGGATGTGAATTCAATAAACATGCCACGAAACCATTGTTGATTGTCGTAAAAATCATAAAAACCTGGTTCATTAATGCCCCTTTAGGGAAGGAAACCTGGTCTGACTACAGATCCACAGAAATGTGGTTAACTCTGAAATGGCCTAGCAAGCCACCTAGTTCTACTAACCGCTAAAAAGCCAATAAAAGTGAACGGAACCAGACAGATCACCCAGCATCGACCTAGGCACTAGAAACAGCAACAGCAAACCCAGCTGATCCTGCAAAGACCTCCTAAATAGAATCTGGAGTCTTCTGTCTCCCACACTAGCCAAGCAACAAACTGACAGTCATACTCACACCTTACAGATCATGTCGCAGACACCACCATGATGTGCTGGCCTACTGGCAGGACAAACAGTCAGGAGGGAGTTGCCCTGGGAGTCCTCAACATCGACTTCAGAGCCCATGAAGTCTCATGGCATCAGGCCAAACATGGGCAAGGAAACCTCCTGCTACCACATACTGCGACTCAGTCGTCCTCCTCCATGTTGAACACCATTTGGAAGAAGCACTGAAGGTGGCAAGGGTGCAGAAAGTACTCTGTATCGGGGGCTTCAATGTCCATCACCAAGAGTGGCTTTGTAGCACCACCGCAGACCAAGCTGGCTATGTCCTAAATGACACAGCTGCTAGACTGGATCTGTGGCAGGTGGTGAGGGAACCCCCAGGAGAGAAAAACATACTTGACCTCATCCTCACCAACCTGCCTGCTGCACATGCATCTGTCCTTGACAGTATTTGTAGGAGCGACCACCGCACTGTCTGTCTTCACATTGAGGATACCCTCCATCATGTTGTGTGGCACTACCAATGGGATAGATTTCAAACAGAAACTAGCAACTCAAGACTGGGCAACCATGAGGCGATGTGGGCCAGCAGCAGAATTGTACTCGAACACAATCTGTAACTTCATGGTCTGGCATATCCCCCACTCTACCATTACCACCAAGTCAGGGGATCAACCCTGGTTCAAAGAAGTGCGTAGGAGGGAAAGCCAGGAGCAGCACCAGGCATACCTAAAAATGAGGTGTCAACCTGGTGAAGCTACAACACAGGACTACTTACATGCCAAACAGCATAAGCAGCAAGTGATAGACAGGGTTAAGCGATCCCGCAACCAACAGATCATTTCTAAGCTCTCCAGTCCCGCCACATCCAGTCATGTATGGTGGTGGACAATTAAACAACTCATTGGAGGTTTAGGATCCACAAATATCCTCATCCTCAATGATGGGGAAGCCCAGTACATCAGTGAAAAAGATAAGGTTGGAGCATTCAAACAATATTCAGCCAGAGGTGCCGAGTGGATGATCCATCTCGGTCCCCAGCATTACAGATGCCAGTATTCAGCCAAATCAATTCACTCCACGTGATATCAAGTAACGACTTAAAGGACTGGATACTGCAAAGGCCCTGACAATATTCCGGCAATAGTACCAAAGACATGTGCTCCAGAACTTGCCGCACCTTCAGCCAAGCTGTTCCAGTACAGCTACAACACTGGCATCTACCCGGCTATGTGGAAAATTGCCCAGGTGTGTCTTGTACACAAAAAGCAGGATAAATCCAACCCGGCCAATTACTGCCCCATCAGCCTACTCTCCATCATCAGTAAAGTGATGGAAGGGGTAATCAACAGTGCTATCAAGCGGCACTTGCTCAGCAATAACCTGCTCACTGATGCCCAGTTTGGGTTCTGCCAGGGCTACTCAGTTCCTGACCTCATTACAGCCTTGGTTCAAACATGGACAAAAGAGCTGAACTCCCGAGGTGAGGTGAGAGTGACTGCCCTTGACATCAAGGCAGCATTTGACCGAGTGTGGCATCAAAGAGCCCTAGCAAAACTAGGGTCAATGGGAATCAGGGGGAAAACTCTCCACTAGTTGGAGTCA